>NC_053157.1:235245663-235326135 GCF_016835505.1 Polypterus senegalus | reverse complement strand
TCCCCAGCGCAGTCCTCGGTCCTTCGGGCTCCTTCGGGATCCTTCGGGCTTCTTCGGCATCCTTCGGGCTTCTTCGGCCTCTAGAGCGCGCATGCGCGGGAGTTAGCCACTCACCAGACGCCCGTGTGCCCCGTGACTCGGATGACGGGGTTGCAAAGACCTCACCACCTTGATTAGACAGGTTTCGCCAGCAAACCCAAGGTGCACCTCGCTCTTATGCAAACCAGCCACACATCGCTGGAGCTTATTGGCTGGAAGAGAAACAGGAGAGATAGGACTGGGCGGGTCGCTGAATGATAAACAGCGGCCCAACAGCTTAGACAGGCGGCAAGCGGCAGGGAGGAGGCAAAGCTGCGAAAGAGGGAGGCGATCCTGCGCTCCGGAGACAGAGAGGAAGAACACCTCGGCGTGGGCGCTCGCACACGGCAGTAAAGCACCATCGGGAAGATCCGCGTCGAGGCCGCCGAGCGATCTGGGGCAGCCCTGGGTACACGTTCGAGACTTGAGCCGGTGCTTGCCCTCCCTTTGATTCCACTGTGGGGTTGCACGTTAGCAAGGACACGAGGTTGCTGGTCCTTTCTGGACGATGCTCCCCTTTATAAAGTTGCAGGCTCCCCGTCTGAAGAGCTGGACGAGATCCATCTGTCTATCTATCCATCCATTAATGAGGAGGAATGGGGAAAAATAAAATAAAATAAACTGAAATGTTGGTTTGAGTCACCTGTGCTTTTATACTTGTATGACTACTATTGGATAGTCCAAGAACCTTCTAGAAAGTTCTAGATAATTCTGGAAAATTCTAGAAACTTCTGGACAATTCTATCAGTTCAAGAATATTCTAGAAGACTACTCAGTATTGAATGCGAATCGAGAATTTTCTCAAAAACAGACAAATTTCAAAATATCATTGTCCTCATCACAAAAGCAAAGTTTTTGTGGAACAACAGCTATTTTCTATTTTTTTTAGGCATAACGGGTTAGGAAAACAAACTTTGTACCCAGGAACAAAATAAAAATTTGTTACATAGTGTAATGGATGGATGGTTCAGAATGGAATGGACACGAAGTGGTCCGTGTACTTTTAACACACCTAAAAGTCACTTACTCCTAAATTAACAGGACTGCCAATCAGATTAAGGATTTGTCACATCCGGTTAGCTACTGGATGTAACTACTCATGTTAAAAGTTTTCTGATTATGCAGTGAATTCCTTGGAATTGTGACCAATTTAATGAAGCATATAACTAGAGCCCGACAGGCACCCCTCCTTTTGTAACATTTGCTGACAAGGTGTTTGTGCTCCTTTAAGGGTTACCTCTTGTAAGACTTAGATAATAAAGTAGAATGACGGAAGCTTTTCTTCTGCCTGCATTTTATTGCCTATAAGAGGCACCCGGTGCAGGGAGTGCCGGTAAATTTCTTCCACACGTACCGAGCATTTAGTAATCACATTGGAATGAAACATCAAGCACCCATGCTCTGTCAGACTGTCTTTAATAACTGTGTCTGCGTTACTTGTATCTAATTTTCCGTCTGCTGACTCTGGTCATTGGTCTGTCACAACTGACTGAAACCTCCTCATTTTCTGTTCTTCTGTCAGCAGTGTGGTTCTAATCCATCTGTGGAACCGGCGAGTTGTATTTTTTTCTTCTCTCCAGTGTGAATTCTTTTGAGCCTATTAAGACAGCGACCATCAGAGAATCGTTTGCCACACTCAGAACAACAACATGGCTTTCTTTCAGTATGTTTTCTTGCATGATGCCGAAGATTGCTACTAAAAGTGAACTGTTTGCCACATTTAGAACAGCAATATGGCTTTTCTCCAGTGTGAATTCTTATGTGCCACTTAAGAGTACTGGCATCAGAGAATCGTTTGCCACATACAGAACAGCAATATGGCTTCTCTCCAGTATGAATTCTTTTGTGCCTCTTAAGAGAGCTACAATAAGATAATCGTTTACCACATTCAGAACAGCAATATGGCTTCTCTCCTGTGTGAGTCCTCTGGTGGTTCTTAAGTTTGCATTTAGAGGTGAATCTTCTACCACATTCAGAACAGCAATATGGCTTCTCTCCAGTATGAACTCTTATGTGCCTCTTAAAAGAGCTACGATCACAGAATTGTTTCCCACATTCAGAACAGCAATATGGTTTCTCTCCTGTGTGAGTTCTCATGTGTGTCTGAAGTGCTTTATTAGAGGTGAATCTTTTACCACACTCAGTACAGATGTATGGCTTCTCTCTGGTATGAATTCTTATGTGGATCTGAAGATCACTGTTGTTGGTGTACTTTTTGCCACATTCAGAACAGCCATAGCGGTTTTCTCCAGTATGTACTCTTGAATGTGTTAGGAGACTCCAGTTATGGGAAAAACGTTTACCACATTCAGAGCAGCAATATGGCTTTTCTCCCATATGAATTCTTCTGTGCCTGAGAAGAGTGAAATTGTTGGTGAATCTTTTGCCACATTCAGAACAGCCATATGGTCTTTCTCCAGTGTGAATTCTGTTATGTCTTTGAAGATGGCTATTGGAAGTGAATATTTTGCCACATTCAGAACAGCCATATCGATTTGCTCTCATATGATTCAACTTCTCTTCACTGTCAGATTTAGATTTTAATTGTTTTTTTGAAGAAAAGACCTCCTGGTCTGTATCATGAACATCTTGTGTTTTAGTGTTAAAGGCTTTCAGCCTCATTAGCCTCACAACGGGAAGAGAAGTGCACTGCAAAGAGGCTGCGGTCAAATTCTCAGATCCTCTTGTTGATTTCTTCATCTTCTCCTTGTCCTCTTTATGTTGTAGTCTGCACTGAGGAGAGGTCTGAACAAATGAAGATGGGGAGAAGGTGCCATTTCCATCCAAGTCTGAAATGAAACAAAGATTTTAGTTAAATGGTTTAAAATTAATAAAAACCAATGGGATGCACTTTTCTTACTTATGTTGCATCACAATGAGGCTCCATTCCTTCTCTTTTCTCTATGATTTGACTCAGCATGTTCTCCTGGTGTCTATCCAACGTCGCCATCTTTCTCCTACATCTTAAAAATGTGTTTGATATATCAAGATGTGGATAAGAATGAGATCTGACAAGTGGAGGTGACAAAGTGTGGCTTTCATGAGAATTTAGACAAACTCAAGTTCAAGCCCCTCCATGCCCAGTGGTCACTGTTGCCCTCTAACTCCTTCCGATTTTCACTGCTCTTTCTAAGCCTATTTTTTCAGTGCTGCTGTCCTCTTGACCAAGCTTTGTTTCATAATCTTTACTGTGATAATATCCGATATGTTACATGTGTGCTATAGTCCTACGTGCATCCTGAGTCATTTACCTTTTCCCCTCACATTCTGTTGGTTCATATTACACAAAACACACTGTAATGAAAGTGTTGTGAGCTACAAACTCACAAGCTTGAGGAAGCAACTACCAGAGTAAATGTCTGTCTGTGAATGTGATAACTTAAATGTGACTCAGCCAATCAAAACTTAACTTGCAAAGCTGGGAGTACTAGAACATTCTAGAAACCTAAAAATATAAGTAAAATAACTCTAGCAGATCGTATTAGAGGTAACACTTTAGCTTTTTCTGGTCTCACTTGCCTCTTAACCGAGCATAACTGAGAAAATGCAAATTGCTTACCAAGACACGATTCTTTTGTTTGGTTACACATATTGATCTGCAATGTTTCACAGCTAAAATCACAGCTTTATGTTGGGAAAGGCAGCTCACCAAGCAGGTGGTCTCTATTAAGATTCATTCAAATGTGTAGTTTTCACTTTCTTTTGTATTTAACCACATTACTTACTTATTCCAACACTTCCAAATGGCTGATATTCTTCACCTTCTCTCCCATTTCCATCCATTACTTTCTCTTCAAATTCTGATAACTCTGACGTAACTTCCGCAGAATTCTGCTGTGTAGCCACTTGTCCCACATTAGTGGGCCCTATACTAGAATGGGATTCTTCACAAATATCCTGCTTGAAACTATTCCTATTTTTGTGGTCTTGCAGTTCAGGGCTGACAGAGGAACTTTCAGAATGTTCAGTTTGAAAGTCCAAAGTCACCCCCTTGGACTCCTCCTCTTTAAATCCACAAATTCTTCCTTCGCAGTCTTCCACCTTCACACACAAATCCACTTGTGAACCCCATCCACAGTCCTCTTGTTTAATATGTCCCAGTCGTTCAAACGTGTCATCTTCTTTGCCGGAGGCCATACTCTGTGTGAAACTCTTCTTCTCTTCTCTTGTCATATTGAATTCTCACTTGGTCAGCCCTGGCGTGGAGGCCATTATACACCACACTGCATGGCCATGGGAATTGGCAAGTGGGCTCGTTGTATCTGTCAAAATAAAAGTGAAATAATGACTTCATAAATTCATCAAAAATAACAAGCATTTTTTTAACAAACAAAACTACCATAGTTTTTATGTGACATTTGAAATGCTGTGAATCCTCAGTGTTTGCTTAAGAAGATACTAACAGATATTGAGTAAAGGACAAAGACCAACCAACTGAGACAAGCAAAGAAACGAAGGGAAAATGTTTACAAATTCAGGATCTTTCATTTTGAATCACTTCATACTAGCAGCACAGGTTTCTTAAAGTCAAGTCAGAAAAGATGAAAGCCTGGACCTAATATAAGACCACCATTTTGAAGAGACCTGGCCAGTGATGTGCTGATATGACACACCTCAATTACAGTGAGACCAACTGAAAGGGACACTGAATGTTAATTAGTGTACTCTCTTTTCTAAATCTTACTTTGTCCTTTTTTCTCTTTCTTCATCATGTAAAACACTTTGAGCTACATTATTTGTATGAAAATGTGCTATAGAAATAAAGGTTGCTGTTGTTGAAGAGAGCACATTCAGCACAAACACGTATCGAGTCACAATTGACAGCCATTACAAATATTAAGAAGCTGACTGACAGCTTCAGTGGTCTTGTCTAAGTGGAGATTGGTCCCCAGGGATGGTCCTAGTCTGTTTGGTGCCCTGGGTGAACACCCCCTGTGGTACACAACCCAGGAAAAATTAATTGTGACAAAATGGGCTTGGATGGACAATATTATGAATGAAATGTGCTTTATTTGGAAGCACCCCACCACCCTCCCCTTTCGACAGGTTGTGTGTGAGACTTCAGCACAGCAGCAAGCAGGCGCACCGAGGGTCCTCGCGCTCACTTCCCGCATATATGGGTGTGATAGAATTTAGAAAACACATTGGTGCAAATTATAAGTCGATATCATAATGTCTGGTGCTTTTGTGTTTGTTTTTATTTATTTTGTTTTATTTGGTGAGCTGGTTATTACATGCCGTGCCAGCCAGCCAGAGAATTGCCCGCCGCCCCGCCCCTCTCCTCGCTGTGTGGCAAGTAGCAAGCACACTTCGCAAATGGAGGGCACCCTTACTCCCCTGCAAATGGGCAATAGAAAACCGATTGGTGCCCATGCAATCCCAAAAATGCACTGGCATGATGTCACGGCAATCCCAAAAATGCACTGGCATGATGTCGCGGCAGCATGGGTGTGCGCAAAAAAAAAATACATTTTTTTTTTACCGATGCCCAAGATGCCACTCTGGGCAATGGCCCATGTAGTCCATATCAAAAACCACCACTGCTGGTCCCTGTCTCTTCCACCTGCCCTCTGCTCCACTACCTGAAGCACTCCTCTTCTAAGTGCTCGTTCTTGCTCCCTAACTCTTGCCAGCTGATCCTGTGCCATAAGCTTACCTTTCCACTCCTCTCAATGTCTTTCTAGCATGGAGACGACCCTAACACTCCACAAGATGTTATTTTCTGGTTGGGTTAACACGGTTTCAGCACCTGTAATACCTGGCTAGAACTCTTATGGCACAGCCAAGGTTTATTCCCTGGATTAAGTTGATATTCTCTTTAATTATAATTTATGAATTGTTGACATTTTTAATGTAACGTTCTATTAGATTTGTTCATTATTTATTATTTGTAGTGCTGTCCCTTTAAATCTGCAACCATTTCTCAAGGGGTGAATCCACCGTGACAGGGGTCCTCAATCACGGTCCTGGGGAGCCGCAGTGGCTGCAGGTTTTTGCTCCAACCCAGTTGCTTAATAAAAAGCACTTATTGCTAAAGTCACACTTCTGCTTCACTTTAGTGATTTTGAGCCCTTATTGCTTAATTGTGTCTTCAACAGCTATTTTAATTGCTCCTTATTAGATAGATATTATCAATAACATGCAAATGACAAGAGAGAGCAGCATTTCTCCATTTAGCTTATTCACATTTACACCTGTGTGTATTTATCTGCACTATTGGGTTTAATCAAATACTTGGAAGAAAAATGAAGAGAAAAAAGTGAAGGACTGAGAATTACTCGTCCATTTTAGCCTTCAAATCGTTTGCATGATAGAAAGGGAAAGAAAATCTAGGATATGAGAATGAACTGACATAGCAGAGTTAATTTAATTTCATAGCTTGTTAGTGCTTTATTGGCAAGAATTGCTTTCTAATTAAGCAACCAGGTCAGAACAAAACCTGCAGCCACTGCGGCTCTCCAGGACTGGGATTGAGGACCCCTGCACCATGACATTACTAACACCAAGATTGTCCTCTGGCTATTTAAAGCCCAAACTAGAAAAGCTGAGGTTGTGGTGCATTGAGGTGGAAGGATGGAATTTGTGAGGACTGTTTTCTTGTTTGATTAACTGCTGCCAGGAGTCGCTAAAATTTCATCATCATAAAGTCTGCGTAAGACGTTCAGATAGTTGAAACTTGCTGTAATGTTAAGCCAATCTGCACGCCAAGTTCATCTTTTTATAATTCCTGACTATTGCAACCGTTTAGGAGTCTAAGTGAGTTTTATGCAGGAGGCCCCTTCTCACGAAAGGTGGAAGTCAGAAGAGCAGCACAACTCCGACATGACTTCAATGATCTTTGTTTTCACAAAGACCAGCAGATTCCCACAAAAAAAAAAAAAAAATGAGAACAATTAAAACTAAGGGTCTAAAATAAAAGTATTGTTTTGTGACTAATGAAGTGAAAGCCATAATAACGGTGATTCAAGGTTAAGAACAGAAGAGCTCCGTGAGGAACAAAACAAAATTCACAAAAATGAAATGTAAGGTTGTTTGAAATCCCAGAGACAAAAATGGAAACACTAAATCTGAAGCCATTCAAGTCTGTCAATAAGAAAGCGAAATAAAGAGAGTGAGTGGGTGAGGAAAGAGATTAAAGATTTAAAAAAAGACAGGTTTCGGTTTACACTGATATGAACGCTAAGCTCCCAGACATTGCTGATCCTGTAGACAGGCTTGCCAGGAAAGGTCTAAACAAACAAACATCAGCAGTCTACGAGAAACACAAGGAGAGGGCAGTTGGATCAATCGTCTTGCATGCCGGCGTAAACGATATAAGGCACCGACAATCAGAAATCCTGAAGGCTGACTTCGCAGCTCTGATTAGAGACACGAAGGAGAGGACCCCATCGGCAAAGATCTTCGTCTCGGGTCCACTACCTCTCGTCAGACGATCCAACGAGTACTACAGTCGTCTGCTAGGGTTGAACAACTGGCTACAGGGTTTCTGCAAGAAGAAGGATGTCGGCTTCATCAACAATTGGAATCTCTTTTTGGAAAGGCCGCGTCTCTTCAAGCGTGATGGCCTGCATCCGAACAGTTTCGGCGCCCGGGTCCTCTCCGAAAACATATCGAAGGTAATTCATTTTTCTTGACTATCTATCTCTGCTCTTAACCCCTTCCGAAATAATACTGCTGTGCCAGGACATGATGAATGTTTAATAGAGTCTTCCGTTAAAGTTCACACCATTAATACTGTAATAAGCAATCTCAATGCACGTAGAAAACCTAGGAAATACAGCATAAACTCCAATAATCTAATTAAAATCACTATTTTAGAGGAACAATGTATTAAAACTATAAAACAGATCACAGATTAAACAAAAATATACACAGAGCGGCGCTAATAATAATAATTTAGTTCCTATTCCAAATAACAATAACGCACATAGTACTCATCTCTGCACCTCCAAACATTAAATATGGCACTATTAAATGTCAGAGCTTTAACTAACAAAACGTTTTTTTATCAACGATCTTATTAGTGATAAAAAAATAGATCTTATTGCACTAAATGAAACATGGCTGAATTCAGATGCCGCGTCAGTTTTAATCGAATCTGCGCCTCCGGATTACAGTTTTACTCATTCAAACCGCCAGGGAAAAAGGGGGGCGGATTGGCTAACATTTACTCGAGCCGATTAAAATGTAAAGATGTCAGTTTTGGTAAGTTCAAGTCCTTTGAGTATCTCGCCGTTGTTATTCATGGAGATTCTCAAGTTCTAATACTATCCGTGTATAGACCTCCTAAATATAACGCGTCGTTTTTTGAGGAATTCTCTGACTTAATGTCAATTTTAATTACTAATTATGACACACTCCTAATAGTTGGCGACTTTAATTTTCATATAGATAATCAGTGTGATCTAAAAGTAAAAGAATTTATGAACCTCCTGGATTCTTTTGATTTGAGACAACTCATAAATCAGCCTACACATAAAGCAGGTCATACATTAGACTTAGTGATTACTAAAGGACTGAAAGTTGATATAAAACAGATCATTGATATTGGTCTATCAGACCATTTTCTTCTACTTTTAATATAGAAATAATGATAAAAACACTCATGAGAAGCATATTGTTAAAAACGCTTCTTTGATTCGCAGCAGCTTTAAAACTTACAAACATTTTAAGCAATCAGTCCGTTTATAGTGCCAGCTATAATAGCGAGGACAATGTAAATAGTAAGGTGGAAAGATTTAATTCTAAAGTGAGAGCTGCTGTTGACATAGTTGCACCTGAAAAGACAGTGAAAAAATCTTCTAGCATTGTATACCATGGAAGACCCAAAGAGTGTCTGATTTAAAGAGAACATGCCGTAGAGCTGAGCGTCAATGGAGGAAGAGTAAACTTACTATCCACCACGAAATATTAAAAGTCAAAATAACAGAATACAATAACACTGTCCGTCTTGAGAGACGCTGCTATTTCTCTAATATTATAAATAACAATGCTAGTAATCCTAGAGTCTTATTTTCAACAATTGATCGCCTACTAAACCCAGGTAGCTCAAAGGAATGCCTCCTAAGTGCTTCCAGTGAAACCTGTGAGGCTGTCGCTGTATTCTTCAATCAAAAATTAATGATATTAGAAATAACATAGTATATCTCCCCAACACTAAGGATCCCCTAAACCCCAACATCCTGTTATAAACAAATTAAACTCTTTCACTAGGATAGATTTACCTGATTTACAAAAATAATATCTCAATTAAAACCCTCCACCTCGCCCTTGACCCGATACCAACAAGGTTTTTCAAAGAAGTATCAGGCGTGCTAATTGATAATGTTCTTGACATAGTAAATTCGTCACTAGATACTGGGGTCTTCCCAGACTGTCTTAAGACTGCTGTAGTTAAACCCCTACTTAAGAAACATAATCTTGACCCTCGCTCTTGAAAATTTTAGACCCATCTCTAACTTGCCCTTCTTAAGTAAAGTTCTAGAGAAGGCAGTCATTATGCAGTTAAATGACCACCTAAATAAACATGCTATTCTTGATAAATTTCAGTCAGGTTTTAGAACAAATCACAGCACAGAAACTGCACTCGTTAAAGTAGTAAATGACTTTGGGTAAATGCAGACAGAGGCCATTTATCTGTTCTCATCCTCTTAGATCTGAGTGCTGCATTTGACACCATTGATCACAACATTCTTAGAAATCGCCTTAGTCAATGGGTGGGCCTCTCTGGCAGTGTCTTAAATTGGTTTGAATCCTACCTGACAGGGAGAAAATATTTTGTTAGTTGTGGGAATTACAACTCAAGACACATGATATCCAATATGGTGTTCCACAAGGCTCTATCCTGGGTCCGCTGTTATTCTCAATCTACATGCTTCCGTTAGGTCAGATTATCTCAGGGCACAACGTGAGCTACCACAGCTATGCTGATGACACACAGCTGTACTTATCAATAGCACCTGATGACCCGATTCTATTGATTCACTAACACAATGTCTGACTAGTATCTCAGAATGGATGAATAGTAATTTTCTCAAGTTAAATAAAGAGAAAACTGAAATTTTAGTGATCAGCAATAATGGATACAATGAGGCTATTAGAAATAAACTGGATACATTAGGATTAAAAGTCAAGACGGAGGTAAAAAGCTTAGGGGTGATTGTTGACTGTAATCTGAATTTTAAATCACATATTAATCAGATCATTAGGACAGCATTTTTCACTTAAGAAACATAAGTAAAGTTAGACCTCTTATATCACTGAAAGATGCTGAGAAATTAGTTCACGCGTTTGTTTTCAGTCGACTAGATTACTGTAATGCACTCCTCTCAGGACTACCCAAAAAAGATATAAATCGTTTGCAACTAGTGCAGAATGCAGCTGCTAGAATCCTAACTAGGAAAAGAAAATCAGAACACATTTCTCCAGTTTTGATGTCACTACACTGGTTACCTGTGTCATTCAGGATTGACTTTAAAATTCTGCTTATGGTTTATAAAGCCTTAAATAATCTCGCCCATCTTATATATCGGAATGTCTGACACCTTATATTCCAAATCGTAACCTCAGATCCTCAAATGAGTGTCTCCTTAGAATTCCAAGAACAAAACTTAAAAGAAGTGGTGAGGCAGCCTTCTGCTGTTATGCACCTAAAATCTGGAATAGCCTGCCAATAGGAATTCGCCAGGCTGATACAGTAGAGCACTTTAAAACACTGCTGAAAACACATTACTTTAACATGGCCTTTTATAACTTCATTTTAATCGTAATTTAACTTAATCCTGATACTCTGTATGTTCAATTCATCATAACAACTATTCATGGTGGCTCTAAAATCCGTACTGACCCCTACTCTCTTTTCTGTTTCTTTTTCCGGTTTCTTTGTGGTGGTGGCCTGTGCCACCTCCACCTACTCAAAGCTTCATGATGCTCCAACAATGATGGACGGATTAAAAGGAAGAAGTCTACGTGACCATCATCATCATCAAGCCCTTCCGTGAGAACCCTAAATCCAAAGAGGACTGTTTCATTTATGTTAGGTAGAATGCCCAGAGGGGACTGGGCGGTATCATGGTCTGGAATCCCTACAGATTTTATTTTTCTCCAGCCGCCTGGAGTTTTTGTTTTTCTGTCCCCTGGCCATTGAACCTTACTCTTATTCGATGTTAATGTTGATTTATTTTTTTATAATTATGTCTTTCATTTTTCTATTCTTTAATATGTAAAGCACTTTGAGCTACTGTTTGTATGAAAATGTGCTATATAAATAAATGTTGTTGTTGTTGTTGTTGACAGGAATTGTGCGACTCACCTCTTGGGTTGTGAGGGATGTGGTGTGGGAGGCTGCTGAAACATCAACACACTTCCATAACGATGGGCTGCGCTCTGCGGATGATCCTGCAGCAAATGAAAGAGAAAGAAAAACGTGAAAGAGGAATGAGAGGCTGGAAAAGCTGAATACTTCATCAGCGCTTGTGCTTTTATGAGTGCAACAGAAATTCTCCAGCCAGGTGCCTCCTCAAGATGACCATTAGGAGACTTCAATAGAATTGTAGCTTCTATCACTTTGTAAATTATCACACAAGGTCATTAGGTTATATAAACCGGATTCCAAAAAAGTTGGGACACTATACAAATCGTGAATAAAAACTGAATGCAATGATGTGGAGGTGCCAACTTCTAATATTTTATTCAGAATAGAACAAAAATCACGGAACAAAAGTGTAAACTGAGAAAATGTATCATTTTAAGGGAAAAATATGTTGATTCAGAATTTCATGGTGTCAACAAATCCCCAAAAAAGTTGGGACAAGGCCATTTTCACCACTGTGTGGCATCTCCCCTTCATCTTACAACACTCAACAGACGTCTGGGGACCGAGGAGACCAGTTTCTCAAGTTTAGAAATAGGAATGCTCTCCCATTCTTGTCTAATACAGGCCTCTAACTGTTCAATCGTCTTGGGCCTTCTTTGTCGCACCTTCCTCTTTATGATGCGCCAAATGTTCTCTATAGGTGAAAGATCTGGACTGCAGACTGGCCATTTTAGTACCCGGATCCTTCTCCTACGCAGCCATGATGTTGTGATTGATGCAGAATGTGCTCTGGCATTATCTTGTTGAAAAATGCAGGGTCTTCCCTGAAAGAGACGACGTCTGGATGGGAGCATATGTTGTTCTAGAACCTGAATATATTTTTCTGCATTGATGGTGCCTTTCCAGACATGCAAGCTGCCCATGCCACACGCACTCATGCAACCCCAGACCATCAGAGATGCAGGCTTCTGAACTGAGCGTTGATAACAACTTGGGTTGTCCTTGTCCTCTTTGGTCCGGATGACATGGCGTCCCAGATTTCCAAAAAGAACTTCGAATCGTGACTCATCTGACCACAGAACAGTCTTCTATTTTGCCACACTCCATTTTAAATGATCCCTGGCCCAGTGACAACGCCTGAGCTTGTGGATCTTGCTTAGAAATGGCTTCTTCTTTGCACTGTAGAGTTTCAGCTGGCAACGGCGGATGGCACGGTGGATTGTGTTCACTGACAATGGTTTCTGGAAGTATTCCTGAGCCCATTCTGTGATTTCCTTGAGAGTAGCATTCCTGTTTGTGGTGCAGTGTGGTTTAAGGGCCCGGAGATCACGGGCATCCAGTATGGTTTTACGGCCTTGACCCTTACGCACAGAGATTGTTCCAGATTCTCTGAATCTTCGGATGATGTTATGCACAGTTGATGATGATAGATGCAAAGTCTTTGCAATTTTTCGCTGGGTAACACCTTTCTGATATTGTGGGAATTGGTGATCCTCTACCCATCTTGGCTTCTGAGAGACACTGCCACTCTGAGAAGCTCTTTTTATACCCAATCATGTTGCCAATTGACCTAATTAGTGTTTATTGGTCTTCCAGCTCTTCGTTATGCTCAAATTTACTTTTTCCAGCCTCTTATTGCTACTTGTCCCAACTTTTTTGGGATTTGTTGACACCGTGAAATTTTGAATCAACATATTTTTCCTTTAAAATGATACATTTACTCGGATTAAACGTTTGATCTGTCATCTGCGTTCTATTACAAATAAAATATTGACATTTGCCATCTCCACATCATTGCATTCAGTTTTTATTCACAATTTGTTTAGTGTCCCAACTTTTTTGGAATCCGGTTTGTATTTGTAACATGTTATTATGTTCTGAGTGACTCATCTTGGCTGACTACACTGTTTCAACTACAACAGGTTACAAGTTCAGTTGAACTTCATATTTTCATCAATTCTGTTCACGCTGCTTTATCTATGACTTTGTCATTCATTTTTCAGTACTTTCTATTAAAGCCAGGAGACTTAAAAATACTGAGAAACACAAAGCTCTGCTGTTGTATGCAAAGAGATTCAAAATGGATCCATGAAGCATATGAAAATGTCAACATTATGGATGGTTCATAAATAATGGATCTATTGGTGTATCTTAAAGAATAACTTTAATGGAGACGTAATAACTAACTACACCGATCCTGGTAAACACTTCATTGTTGTGGTCCTAACCATTAACCGGGTCATTGTGTTTCTAGTTCATATTTATGACTACAAAACACCATCAGAAAATGAAAAATGAGTTTGGTAAAATGGAGGAAAAAAAATTTGGTTTTGCCCGGCAGTGTGGCCTTTGTGGTGATTCTTTGGAGTTTAAATCCTGAGGCTGTGGGGCCAAATCCCACCACTGATCCTATGTGACCTGAGCAGGTCTCGTCACCTGGCTGTGTTCAAATCAAAAGAAACAAAAACCAGCTGTATCTGAAATGTTGTAAGTCAACTTGAATAAAAGTGTTAAGCCAAATAATAAGCAATAATGAATGAATACTCCATGTCTCCAGACATGAAGCTTCTCCATTAATACTTTGAGTTAAACGTGTGCAGAATCAGATTTTAGTGGGTAACCTGTCTACCTCCTTATTTATCACATTATTAAAGTATCCCCCTAAAATTAAAGGGCATTGATTGCGAAATTGGAGAAAGGTTGAGAAGAGATTGTGAGAGGAAACGACAACGTCGTGAAAACGAGATGGACTGTGAATGGACAGATGCAGAAATGCTCCTACACCACCACATAATTACGACTCGGATCTCTTCTCAACCTTTCTCCAATCTCGCAGGTTGCTTTGTGGCAATCCAAAGAGTAAAGCAATATACATGGAGCAATGGTTATAAAAGGGGGACAAATAGGTATCCAGGCTCTTTAAAGCATAAATAGGGATCACTTCACTGACATGTGAGCAAGGCACGGTACAACTGTGAGACACGCAGCACTCGCCGGCTACAACACAACAATAATAATTTCCGGAACGTGCTGTTACATTGTCATTCATTTTACCCACTGTCTGTTTCTTTCATTCATATGTTACGTAGGTACGTACCTTTTATCTTCGGCAATCTCATTCTCTAACCAGGCCTAAGGAGCTAACCAGCGTAACACTGTCCACCACCCCTTTCGTTATTCTGGCACATTGTTGACATCCGTGAGTACCAACAACGTACTAAACTGGAAGGTGGTTTACGCATGCGTGGAATTCGCGGACAAACAAAGATCAAGATCTAAATGATGATCTCTTTAGTTAATTTAAAGCACAACAATTTGTTTAGTTTGAATGTCTGTGTTTTGAGGTGTGACTGGAGTACTACAGTCTTCAGTAGTATAAGCCTGGAGGAGATTCTTAATGCAATGCCTATGTTTTAGCTGTCTCTCTACTGCCATCTAGTATGGAGGAATATTTCGGACAAAATGAAATAAATAAATAAATGCGTAAATAAATAAAAGTACTGTGAAATGTGAGCATAAATAAATAAATGTGTCATGAAACGAGAGCCTTAATAAATAAATATGTCATGAAATGAGAGCATAAATAAATAAATGTGTCACGAAATATGTTTTTCATTGCTTATTTATTTATTTCATTTTGTCTGTAACATTCCTGCAAACCGTCATGAAATACGGCTTGAAATAAAACTGTCACTTTCACTCGTCAAAGTTGAGAGGGTGCTCTCTAACACGCCCTCTAGTTACTGATTGGTGAATCGATAGCACAAGAGTTAATTAGAAAAATGCTTACTACTGCCGATGAAATGGACTCTGCCGAAGATATTACGTATTTCAAAGAGAGAATTGAAGATTTATCGGAAGAAATTACAATGTTGGCGGCCCTTTTACTCCGATATAGATGAAACTGTTTTTGAAATTATCAAAGAACAGGTGGAACAGACTCTACTACACTCCAGTTCAGGTGATGCAGTACCCTGCTCTGGACGTCCATCCTTCATTCCAGCTGAGTCAATAGAACACCTTGAAGAAACATTGTAATTTCTTCCGATAAATCTTCAATTCTCTCTCTGAAATACGTAATATCTTCGGCAGAATCCATTTAATCGGCAGTAGTAAGCATTTTTCTAATTAACTCTTGTGCTATCGATTCACCAATCAGTAACTAGAGGGCGTGTTAGAGCCCACCCTCTCAACTTTGACGAGTGAAAGTGACAGTTTTATTTCATGCCGTATTTCATGACAGTTTGCAGGAATGTTACGGACAAAATGAAATAAATAAATAAGCAACGAAAAACATATTTCGTGACACATTTATTTATTTATGCTCTCATTTCATGACATATTTATTTATTAAGGCTCTCATTTCATGACACATTTATTTATTTATGCTCACATTTCACAGTACTTTTATTTATTTACGCATTTATTTATTTATTTCATTTTGTCCGAAATATTCCTCCATAATCTAGTGCTTCTTCTTCTAATTCATTCACGGACAAACAAAGATCGAAATGAAGATTATATATATAGAGATATGTCACTGTGCTCTATACAAAAATATTTTATAAATCTACTCTTCTTTCTACTCACATGCAAAGCTAACACTAAGCCAGATTTAGCACACAGGCAAGCATTTTAAGACAAGACAGTTAGGGACAACTGCGAAATGGGCAGTCAGACTGAGAACTGTTGTATACTATTTTTGTCTGTCAGAGTCAGCATGAAACTGTATCCTCTCTTTGCCTTGTTTGGAATGGCATGATTTACCGAAGTTGTGGCCTGCACATGAAAAACAGAGTATAAAGCCTTGGAACACTGCCCGGCACACCTTTGAAGCCGATGGACGAATGGGAGATAACGTCATACGATCTGGAAAATCCTTCCAACGCGCGACGAAAATGGCAGACTCTACACATTGGGCCCCCACTCCCGAACTGGGTCCTTTTCATGGCTTCCTTCGTCTGTTATGCAGCGTAAACCGTCATTAAAGAAAGTTAAGCTATTTCTCCTATGTGATTTCTTACCGCCGTATCATTAAGGGAGAGGTATCGCCTTTTAATATCAAATCTATTTAGTTTTGGGTTATGTAACATGCCACAATTACAAAAGAACTCATTCCAACAAGGGCGCTAGCGCCCCCTGCTGGATACAAATCTCCAGACTGACTTTTGTGTCTCTTTACGTGGCCCCTAATTAAGGATTCAGTGATTGGGATTTCTGCGGTGGGTTGGCACCCTGCCCAGGATTGGTTCCTGCCTTGTGCCCTGTGTTGGCTGGGATTTGCTCCAGCAGACCCCCGTGACCCTATTCGGATTCAGCGGGTTAGAAAATGGATGGATGGATGGATGATTGGGATTTCCACTGACACTGGCAGTTTCAATTTACTGGAGTTTTCTACTTTGAATTACACTTTTTAAAATTAGCTGGATAAGTCAATTTCTTTCTAACCCTTAATCTGTCTGGAATTTTAATTCAGATTTGATATTTTCTAAAACGCATGGTTTACACTTCTTATTGATGTTTAGGAGAGATGGCAGTGGAGTTTTTAACCAGATTGTTTAATGGAATCTGGGAAAGTGAGAGGATGCCTGAGGAGTGGAGAAGAAGTGTACTTGTGCCGATATTTAAGAATAAGGGGGAATGTACAGAGCTGTAGTAACTACAGGGGGATAAAACTGATGAGCCACAGCATGAAGTTATGGGAAAGAGTAGTGGAAGCTCAGTTAAGAAGTGAGGTGATGATGAGTGAGCAGCAGGATTGTTTCATGCCAAGAAAGAGCACCACAGATGTGATGTTTAATCTGAGGATGTTGATGAAGACGTTTAGAGAAGGCCAGATGGAGTTGCATTGCGTCTTTGTGGACCTGGAGAAAGCAAATGACAGGGTGACTGAGAGGAGCTGTGGTATTGTATGAGGAAGTTGGGAGTGGCACAGAAGTATGTAAGAGTTGTACAGGATATGTACGAGGGAAGTGTGACCATGGTGAGGTCTGCGGTGGGAGTGACGGAGGTGGGATTACATCAGGGATCGGCTCTGAGCCCTTTCTTATTTGCAGTGGTGATGGACAGGTTGACAGACGAGATTAGACAGGAGTCCCCGTGGACTGTGATGTTTGCTGATGACACTGTGATCTGTAGTGGTAGTAGAGAGCAGGTGGAGAAGGCCCTGGATATGAATGAAGGTCATTAGGAACAAGACAGAATACATGTGTGTAAATGAGAGGGAGGTTAGTGGAATTGTGAGGATGCAAGGAGTGGAGTTGGCGAAGGTGGATGAATTTAAATACCTGGGATCAACAGAACAGAGTAATGGGGATTGAGGAAGAAAGGTGTAAAAGAGAGTGCAGGCAGGGTGGAGTGGGTGGAGTGGGTGGAGAAGAGTGTCAGCAGTGATCAGTGACAGACAGGTATCAGCAAGAGTGAAAGAGGTCTACAGGAAGGTAGTGAGACCAGCTGTGTTATATGGGTTGGAGACGGTTGCACCGACCAGAAAGCAGGAGACAGCTGGAGGTGGCAGAGTTAAAGATGCTAAGATTTGCATTGGGTGTGACGAGGATGGACAGGATTAGAAATGAGGACATTAGAGGGTCAGCTCAAGTTGGACGGTTGGGAGACAAAGTCAGAGAGGCGAGATTGTGTTGGATTGGACATGTGCAGAGGAGAGATGAGGGGTATGTTGGGAGAAGGATGTTAAAGATAGAGCTGCCAGGCAAGAGGAGAAGAGGAAGGCCTAATCAAACGTTTATGGATGTGGTGAGAGGACATGCAGGCGATAGGTGTAACAGAGCAAGATGCAGAGGACAGAAAGATAAGGAAGAAGATGATCCGTTTTGGCGAACCCTAACAGGAGCAACCAAAAAGAAGAAAAAGAAGATTGATGTGCAACTATAATATTAATAAAGAAATCCTGAAATTAGCAACAGTTCATAAGCAGACACTTTTAGTTTGGTACATTCAGTAACTTACAAAAATAACTTTTCCCCACATAGGTATTTTTATGTAATAATTGAAGTATTTTAGATTAAAATAAATCTAAATTATTTTTAGTCGTTGATTTTATCAAAATATTTTGTTAGTTTCCCAATTACTCAAATCAATTTACTTATTTGGCAGACCCCTTTATCCAGGGCATTTTGAGATACTGAGAACTGGTTTCCCTTCTTTTGTTTTCCAGTCGGCACACAGGCAAGTGAAGTGACCTGCGGTGGGTCACACAGGGTCAGTAGCAGGACCTGAACCCACCACCTCAGGGTTTGAAGTCCAGAGCCTTACCCACAATGCCACACTGCCTACTCTTTAGTTACACAAGACTGTTTGAAATGCCACCCTTCAAACTGCAGTACCACTCATCAGTCTTCTAATCCACTTTTACTGAACCCAAATGAAACTTCTAAAAGGAACATTTGTTTCTATCAAAAAGGTCCCCATCTTGTTAAAAAAAGAGATCTCTTTTTCAAAGCAATATTGTTCTCTATATACTGTCTCACTGGAAGAAAGTGCAGACTACACCACTTAAATATTTAATTACAAATAAAGTTAGACAAATGGGGTTTAAAGGACACCATACATGTTATCCTACCACACCCTACACAATCAAATTTACAAAGACATTGACTCAGATTGCTCCTTTTGTATTAAACTGCTTACTTTATTTTTTCGACTAGTTTCTACACTCCTATATTTTGGAAACAGTTTTCTAGGTTTGCCAAAAGAAAGGTCACTGAGGAGTTCTCTTTATTATTTAAGGATATCCCATTCGGTGTTTATGTGCTGAAAATATAGCAAGTGCAATAATATTATCTAATTCATCTTATATTGGCAACATTTCATAGCCATAAATCTAACGTTATCAAGCAGGAGTCTTTCTTTTTTATATTTGAAAATGAAGTTAAATTGTGTGTTAAGACAATTTCAACTTCAAATAACTGTAAAGCTTTAAAAACTACTAGTATCTGTGTTTGTATTTTTTGTAATATTTTTTCATGTACCCCTGCCAATTTATCTTTGTTTTCTATTACTGTAGTGAGAAGCCAAGCAAAATGACCCCTTTTATTGGCTAACTAAAAAGATTACAATATGCAAAGCTTTCGAGGCAACTCAGGCTCCTTTTTCAAGCAAGGCATAATACAGAAACTGGAGTTCACTTTATTTATATACAAACCAGGTCAAATAACAACACTGGAAAACATTTAAGTGAGACATCTTAAATGTATAATATTAATAGACCTCTTCAAGCTAAGGTTCATTTAGCAAGATAGGAGAACAATGTCAGATCTTTGGATAAGATAACTGTCCGACGAAGTCTTTTGAAGTTTCTGATGAGCTTTTAAATAGAATGCGGGTCTATAACAATGCTCGTATCTGGTCAAAAGACTCTTGGCTCTGGTCAAACCATGTTGTAATGTGTTAAATGCAATTGTAATATTTACTGTATATCATATTAAAGTTAATAATAATAATAATAATAATAATAATAATCATCTCGACTCAAAGCGCCAGCGCTAAATTAAAACTCCACTAGACTCCGAGGTCTTTACGACAACTCATCTACCAGTTAGAAAATGACCAGAGCACCGCAGCTAGAAATAAACTCAATAAACTGTCTGAGCTCCTCACGCGGTGTTAGGCACCGATTAATTATCTAAGACCCCTCCGCGCATTCCCCTGTCATCATTCTCGTCTGAACTGGAATCCCACATCCCTGTTTGTCTTACCTTCTGCTCCTTTGCTTCTTCTTGTGGCAAGAAAGAAAAACGAACGCGTCAAGCGGCAGCCAAAGCTAACAAAGCGAAACCAAATGGCGTCATTGGCATGCGACGAAGGAGACGTGACCCCGCCCACACCGTATAGGTGTTGTTGTCCTGCTCTCCATTCCCTTACACGTGTTCTCACTTCTGAGACAAAAACGTGCGTGAGGTAAGAGAAAGCCGTCAGCGTGGGAATCTTCTAAATTTAGGAGATGCCCGACACCTCGTGGGTCGATTGCATTTATGAATTGTGTTTTTTTTTTTCCTTTTCTTAGTATCTGCTCTACAAGTCGCTATTTTGCAGGCTATTCTGAGTTGCGGTGCTGCGGGAATTTTACCACTTTAGCCTATTATGAAAGTATCGGTGCCCCTTGAAATTAGTACGCCTTTTCATTTAATCAATGTTACCGATCTGCTCGTGTCCGCGCATTCTGAGCGCCGCTCCTTTCTGCGATTTCACGCGTGTTTCGTGTCTATTGTCGGTCACACGCACGCGCAGCCACATGCTCTTCGTTTTGATCCTTGAGTCCCGTCATTAAATGCCCCGTAGACTTGGTTGGCGGCACATCCAGTCCCGCTTTCAGAATAACGCCTTATAATAATCGTTCAGATATGTGTAGCAATTGCAAATGCACGTGTTTTACATCTTTAAAACAAAAACTGAAAAAAATACCGTTGGATAAAAACATTTAAATGTGTTTTTTTCCCTATGGCACCAATTGACTGCGTTTGGGGGAAAATTTTAAACTGTAATTGTAAATTTAGCTTTAAATTGATAAACGTGATATTGGCAAAAGCCCAACTGTGAAAATGAGTCTCCCCTCTAGTGGATCTAACGGAGTAGCAACGTAGACGTGACAGTGCTACACAAGACTTGTGTCCACTTCTAGCTATCTGGTATTCCTGTTACAAACAGCAAATGGGGGCAAAGACTGAGTGGTGAAAATGAGAGGCCCCTCCAGTGGAAGGGACAGAGCTCTTTCCCTAAAGCGGTGCTTGTGACAGTTGAGGTGTGACATATAATTTGTTTTTTGGTAGAACTTAAATTGTTTCACCCACTTTTAACTGCTTATCTACCAAAGATGTGACATTTGAATTCCAACACCTAGCCTTTCCTGTAGAAATGCTGTTGTTCCCTCCAAACAAGGGGACTTTCTTTAAATGTTAATGAAGACAGTTTAAGGCTTCTAGTAGAACAAGAAAACTACCTGGGTACCTGTTTAAGAGAATGGGACTGCATACAGAGTGAAAGTGGATGATGGGGACGTTTGTCTTAATGATTTGACATTTAAATGTCTTTGTTCTAGGGTATCAAGTATAGAAATTATTATTATTATTATATAACTCATTTTTGTTTTCCACGTTTCTTTGTTGATGAGCTCTTGTTAAAGAATTTAGTTCATTGGTAACAGAAGATATAGTTTGCACATCTAAATGGTTGACTGGACAACTCCACACAGACAATCAGGTGCCGAGTGACAAAGTGGCCGTGATAATCAGTGTGAACTACTTGAATAAATAACTCAAATTTCTTAACTTCACAACAGTCACAAAAACTGCCTCCTGTAGACTATTCAAATGTACTCCACTTCAGCCTGTTACGTCCGTTGTGTTTATATATATATATATATATATATATATATATATATATATATATATATATATATATATATATATATATATATATATACTGCTCAAAAAGAATTAAAGGAACACTTTTTAATCAGAGTATAGCATTAAGTCAATGAAACTTCTGGGATATTAATCTGGTCAGTTAAGTAGCAGAGGGGGTTGTTAATTAGTTTCAGCTGCTGTGGTGTTAATGAAATTAACAACAGATGCACTAGAGGGGCAACAATGAGATGACCCCCAAAACAGGAATGGTTTAACAGGTGGAGGCCACTGACATTTTTCCCTCCTCATCTTTTCTGACTGTTTCTTCACTAGTTTTGCATTTGGCTACAGTCAGTGTCACTACTGGTAGCCTGAGGCGATACCTGGACCCTACAGAGGTTGCACAGGTAGTCCAACTTCTCCAGGATGGCACATCAATACGTGTCATTGCCAGAAGGTTTGCTGTGTCTCCCTGCACAGTCTCAGGGGCATGGAGGAGATTCTGGGAGACAAGCAGTTACTCTAGGAGAGCTGGAGAGGGCCATAGAAGGTCCATAACCCATCAGCAGGACCAGTATCTGCTCCTTTGGGCAAGGAGGAACAGGATGAGCACTGCCAGAGCCCTACAAAATGACTTCCAGCAGGCCACTGGTGTGAATGTCTCTGACCAAACAACCAGAAAGACTTCATGAGGGTGACCGAAGGGCCCCATGTCCTCTAATGGGCCCTGAGCTCACTGCCCAGCAGCATGCAGCTCGATTGGCATTCTCCATAGAATACCAGAATTGGCAGATGTCACCACTGGTGCCCTGTGCTTTTTACAGATGAGAGCAGGTTCACCCTGAGCACGTGACAGAAGTGAAAGGGTCTGGAGAAGCCATGGAGAACATTATGCTGCCTGTAACATCATTCAGCATGAGCAGTTTGGTGGTGGGTTAATGATTGTCTGGGGAGGCATATCCATGGAGGGTCACACAGACCGCTACAGGCTTGACAAAGGCACCTTGGCTGCCATTAGGTATCAGGATGAAATCCTTGGACCCATTGTCAGACCCTATGCTGGTACAGTGGCTCCTGGTGCACGACAATTCCTGGCCTCATGTGGTGAGAGTATGCAGGCAGTTCCTGGAGGATGAAGGAATTGATACTATTGACTGGCCACCACACTTTCCTGACCTAAATCCAATAGAACACCTCTGGGACATTATGTTTTGGTCCATCCAATGCCACCAGGTTGCACCTCAGACTGTCCAGGAGCTCAGTGATGCCCTGGTCCAGATCTGGGAGGAGATCCCCCACAACACCATCTGTCATCTCATTAGAAGCATGCACCGATGTTGTCAGGCATGTATACAAGAACACAGGGGCCATACAAAGTGCTGTGTACAATTTGGAGTTGCTGCAATTCAATTTTGGCAAAATGGACTAGCCTGCCACATAATTTTTTCACTCTGATTTTTGGGGCGTCTTTGAATTCAGGGCTCTGTAGGTTGGTCATTTTCATGTCCATCAAACGATGTGGCATCCTTTCGTTCCTAACACATTACCCAGTCTATATCAGTATAGATATCCAGGAGGATTTCTTTTTCCCATTGAGATCTGATGTGTTTTCAAAGTGTTCCTTTAATTTTTTTTGAGCAGTTTATATATATATACAACTCATGAGATCAACATCTGAGCATGCCATTATGGCCTCTGTTGTTGCTGCAGCCGCTTTCAAACAGGCCAGAAATGCAGTGGCCACTGGATCCAGTTTCTTAGAATAGTACGTGACCAGTCTTTGTCTGTCTCCAAGTTGTTGAGTTAGTACTGCAGTCATACACCCCTTCTCCTACACGAATAGAGTGAAAGGACAAGAGTAGTCTGGAAGTCCTTACATGAGTGCAGACATTAAAATTTATTTTATATCAGTGAAAGCCTTCTCAGCCTGCTCCGTTCATGATATTTTATCAGTCAAGGCCAAATTAGGAGAGGTCACTGGATCTTGGAGTGGCTGTGCTCTTTCAGCAAAATCTTGAACCGAATGCCGGCAATATCCCAACAATCCAAGGATGAACATAACCTTCTGCCTTGTAGTAGGATGAGGTAAACTTTAAATAGCTTCGATCCTATCATTAGACCGTGCACATTCCCCTGCAGTCAAATCATGACCCAGGTATTTCATTTTTCTTTCAACCAGTTTAAACTTTTTCTGGGACACCTTGTGCCCAATTTCCCACTAGGAAGACCAACAAAGCCTTTGTATCTTCTTTGAAATATTCCTGAGCCTCAGAGCATAACAACAAATCGTCTACATACTGCACCAGGACACTACCACCCTTTGGCCAATAACCTTCCAATTTTTTTTATAGTGCTTGTCCACACAAAAATAAGCAGAGTTGTGTACAGAATTGAGTCCAAGACAGAACTGGTTAATAGAGGGAAGATGGCAGGTTTTTAAGGTCGGTCAGGGGAGGTGATGTCATTAGGACCCACAACCTGAAAGTGACGTTGTCAGAATTGGGCCAGGTCCAGTGCTTCCCTTTAAAAGAAAATGTGAACCAGAACTCGGATTCAGGGTGAATAGGAATAAAAAAGAAAGCATTTGCGAGATCAGTGACAGAAAACCACCTAGCAGTGGACTGGACTGTAGAGAGAATAGTGGAAGGATTTGGGACTATAGGAGTCCTAGGGCTTAGAGCAGCATTGACATTCCGCGGAGGTCCTGAACGAACCACCATGAGCCATCTGCTTATCTAACTGGAAGAATAGGAGAGTTCACAGGAGAGTATTGGATCAGAATAATAGCACCCTGCTTAACTAAGTCAGCATTAACAATGGTAATACCGGCCTCGGCCTCAGGTGAGAAAGGTGTAGCTGCGTTTTTTCCAAAGTTCAGCAGCTCTAACTCAAAAAATGTGATTCAACAAAACCCTGATGCGCATCAATGATTCCACAGGCAAAATATCTTCATTTTTTAAAGTTTAGTTAAATTTCAAAGTAAAACAGTTATTAAAAAAATTTCTGTTCAAAGCTTAAATCTTGTTACATCTCAAATCATTACTATTTACTTAACATTTCTGAACCATTTCAAAACGTTCAGAAAACTGTATGCCTATCCCATTTCTATGTTGAAAATGTGTCTTTCAAGTCCCTGCTTACTGAGACCTGTTCTAAACACAACTGAATCTATTATCACACAGTATCTCAGTTATAGAGAGAAGGTTCTATCTCTTACTAACTTATAGGGGTAGTACTAGGGTGTTGTATTGTGTTAGCCATTATGACTGTAGAGAAAAGCCAAGCAAAATGACACCTTTTATTGGCCAGCTAAAAAGATTACAATATGTAAGCTTTCGAAGCAACTCAGGCCCCTTCTTCAGGCAAGATGTAATGACTTATAGGGGGAAAAGTCTATACCAGGGGTGCCCACACTTTTTCGGCTTGCAAGCTACTTTTAAAACAACCAGATCGAAATGATCTACCTACATTAAAAATTATATAAAAAATATATATATAATATAATATAATATTTTTATATATATATATTTTTATATAATTTTTAATGGTTTCCTGAAATGCCTGCAAAGGTTTCTGAAGTTTATTAACCCTTTATTCTATTTCTTTAAGATGAAAGCTATTTTAGTGTAGCCGCTGAAGTATAAGACGAGATCGAGTATGAGTAATAAAAATATTTAGTGACAGTTAAAAGCAAATAATCCACACAAGAATAAAAAAAAATACTTACACACTTAGAATCAAAGGCACATAAAAGGAAAAATGTATCTTCTCTAAACTTAGCTTTTCTTGAGAAACTTTATTTATTTCTGTACTTAAAAGTTCTTCATTTCTTCTTCTGGCTTTGCACTTAAATAAGCATGAGTTACTTCACACACTTAAATGATCCATAGGCACGGGTACGGTGTAAAACCTTATGCCCTCTACACCTTACACATGGCAAGGCTGGTCACTAACTGAAGATTAATATTAAGTCAAAGCTATAGAAATGGCAAGAATATACCAATACAATTTTACTTATGGGGGTTATAGGAACCTCCCATAGATTATGCTTTGTCATCTAGTAAAATATTTACAGTTACCCTAAAATTATTCTTCCACACCCCTTCTTGCCTTTGTCTTGGTCAGTTGGACTTTTGTTCGAGAATCAGTCAGGTTTATACTCCAGATCTGCTGAGATTTCCTTAGGCTAACTTGGAGGGTCCCCAGCATTTCAAATCTGTCACAAAAACATAGCTGGTAGTCTTCTGTGTCTGGTAAAACTGGACGTTAACCCTGATATGTGCTCAAGTTCTTTTTAGTGAGTTTTTATAAAGTAAGTTTAATCATTTTTATTTTGCCAGATAAAGAGAAGCTTCCTTTCCAGTTCCTATGGCCATGCAGTGGGGTCCTTAGACCGAAGTGTCCACGTGAGAAGGGAATCCTAGAAGAGAAGAGCAGACACTTGATGGGCGAGAAGAATCTTCTAAGGAGCACGGCCTCAGTCAATGCTGGTGACATGGATGAGAGACTGGCACACATTAAACAAGAGGGCCGTGAGTGGGGCACACCAGGTGATTTGTGTGTCAAGCTGGAGGATTTTGAAGGAGCGATTTCAGGTTTTAAAGAGGAGCTCAAGGTGGAGACTGTTAACATTAAAATCGAGGACTCTGAAGATTTATCAGGTAGTCTTGAACTGGAAAAGCACGAGACTGGCAATATTGTCAAGCAAAATATTTCTGAACAATCGCATAACGGTTTTCAGCCCTCACTCACTAATATGGGACAATTGGCTACGCAGCAGAATTGTGTGGAAGTGAAATTTGAGATGCCCGAGTTTGAGGAGAAAATCACTGAAGGAAATGGAAGCGAAGCAGAAGAGCTGCAGTCATCTAGCAATGTTGGAATAAGTAAGTAATGCGATTTAATGTCGAAGGAAGTCAAACTGATAAGATGTGCAAGTTCTGTCTGTGGCTGTGTTGCCACTTTCAGTTAAGCGTAACTCAGGGTGGGATACACGTTTGAGGCCAGCTGCTTGGCTCACTTTCTCCCCCTTCATAAATATTTTGCCAATTTTATTTTTAACCTCCTTAGCGTTTCATTTTATTCCAAAAAAAAAAAAAACATTTAAAAAGCAATTTTTTCACATGAAAAGGACATTTTTGTTAAATCTCAAAAGTATAAAAATGATACAAATAAGAATAGTAACGATAAATAAAAATAATAATATGAAATGAACAATAATAACTGTGCCAAAACATCATATAATCTCAACTTGAGTTCTTTGTGTGGCAAATCTTAAAGCGCAGTGAAAGACACAATCCAGCGTCACAGTCGGGACAATAATCGCGGGTTTCTTTTCAGATTTTCTTTCCAGATTTATCAGTTTTTGAAGAGCACACTGCACAGGTATGAGTTAGATTCTGTGTTTTTTTTTTTTTAATAATAATTCTTTAATAATAATTCTTTGCATTTACATAGCACTTTTCTCACTACTCAAAGCGCTCTGCAATTGCAGGTTAAGAGCCTTGTTCAAGGGTCCAACAGAGCAGAGTCCCTTTTGACATTTACGGGATTCGAACCGGCAACCTTCTGATTGCCAGTGCAAATCCCTAGGCTCAGAGCCACCACTCCGCCTATGGAGGTCTATAATCAGTTAAATGTCCACCAATAAAGTGCTCCAGATTGATCCGCGATATGCTGGGCCAACCGCGTCTCTTTAGTGGCAGTGTGGACGGTGGAATACAAGCTGGCATGTAACGTTTCCATGAGATGCGGTTTCACCAGCTTTTTGTTTGTGTGACACAAATTCATTCCAAATGTGCTGTTCCACCAGATGATGAAATATATTTCTGTAATATTTTGTTTGTTGCCTCCGCATAATGGGACAGAAAGTCGATTCTTGATCCGCATGATCTCCGCCGCCCATTGTGCTGTTGTAGTCAAGCACAGCACAAGGCTTTGTCACCTTTTGCCTGTCCAGTGACTGCAGTTGCATTATGTGCGGTACTGAGAGGACAGACATCTTTCTTGTCCTTCCATTTTAGCACAAACACTTAACCCTTTTGCCAAGCTACTTGCGCACCTCTCTGTAATTTAGCTCTGCCCAAGTCTTCAGGCCTACCACGACGGTTGGGATGCACCGTTCTATATGTGTCGGTGTTTCTTTGCAGCAAAATGCCACATAACTCTGGCAAAGTATAAAATCTGTCCATGGTTACATCTATCAAAGTCCGCACTGATGACTTAGCAACACCGTACTGATTGCATTTCGGGTCCAACATTGTCCCTTTCCCTGTGTACAGAATCAAATTCCAAATGTATGTCATTTTAGATTCACAACGCTCGTAAAACTTTATGCCAAATCTTGCTCTTTTTGACACAATGTTCTATATTCATGACAGTCTGTCCTTATAAGCCTTTCCTCGATGCTGACATCGCGGAATGTAAATGCTCTGAAATTTTGCTAAAATGGCCTGGCATATCTCCCATTTTTTTTTTTCAGTTTGGATACTGGATGGGTATTCTCATCAAAGTCTTCATTGTTGGTAAAATGCAAATCTTTATATATAATACACTACCGTGGCTGTTCGTTTGTCTGTCCAGGCTTTTAAATCACCTGTAGCTCCCAAACAGTTTCACCTATTGACCTGAAATTTGGTACACATACAGTTGTGCTTGAAAGTTTGTAAACCCTTTAGAATTTTCTATATTTATGCATAAGTATAACCTAAAACATCATCAGATTTTCATTCTAATCCTAAAAGTAGATAAAGAGAAACTAGTTAAACAGATGAGACAAAAATATTACACTTGGTCATTTATTTATTAAGGATTTATTAAGTAGCAGAAGTATGTGAACCTTTGCTTTCAGTATTTGGTGTGACCCCCCTTGGCAGCAATAACTGCAAGTAAATGTTTCCGGTAACTTTTGCTCATTCCTGCACACCGGCTTGGAGGAATTTTCGCCCATTACTCCGTACAGAACAGCTTCAACTCTGGGATGTTGGTGGGTTTCCTCACATGAACTGCTCTCTTCAGGTCCTTCCACGAAATTTTAATTGGATTAAGGTCAGGACTTTGACTTGGCCATTCCAGAACATTCACTTTATTCTTCTTTAACCATTCTTTGGTAGAACGACTTGTGTGCTTAGGGTCGTTGTCTAGCTGCATGACCCACCTTCTCTTGAGATTCAGTTCATGGATAGATGTCCTGACATTTTCCTTTAGAATTCTCTGATATAATTCAGAATTCATTGTTCCATCAATGAAGGCAAGCCGTCCTGGCCCAGATGCAGCACAACAGGCCCAAACCATGATACTACCACCACCATGTTTCACAGATGGGATAAGGTTCTTATGCTGGAATGCAGTGTTTTCCTTTCTCCAAACATAACACTTTTCATTTAAACCTAAAAGTTCTATTTTGGTCTCCTCCGTCCACAATACATTCTTCCAATAGCCTTCTGGTTTGTCCACGTGATCTTTAGCAAACTGCAGACGAGCAGCAGTGTTTTTTTGGAGAGCAGTGGCTTTCTCCTTGCAACCCTGCCATGCACACCATTGTTGTTGAGTGTTCTCCTGATGGTGGACTCATGAACATGAACATTAGCCAATGTGAGAGAGGCCTTCAGTTGCTTAGAAGTTACCCCGGGGTCCTTTGTGACCTCACTGACTATTACACGTGTGCCTTGCTCTTGGAGTGATCTTTGTTGGTCGACCACTCCTGGGGAGGGTAACAATGGTCTTGAATTTCCTCCATTTGTACACAATCTGTCTGACTGTGGATTGGTGGAGTCCAAACTCTTCAGAGATGGTTTTGTAACCTTTTCCAGCCTGATGAGCATCAACAACTCTTTTTGTGAGGTCCTCAGAAATCTCCTTTGTTCGTGCCATGATACACTTCCACCAACATGTGTTGTGAAGAGCAGACTTTGACAGATCCTGTCCTTTAAATGACACAGGGTGCCCACTCACACCTGATTGGCACCCCATCGATTGAAAACATCTGACACCTCACCTTCAAACTAACCGCTAATCCGAGAGGTTCACATACTTTTGCCACTCACAATGTTGTAATATTCGATCATTTTCCTCAATAAATAAATGACCAAGTATAATATTTTTGTCTCATTTGTTTAACTGGTTTCTCTTTATCTACTTTTAGGACTTGAGTGAAAATCTGATGATGTTTGAGGTCATATTTATGCAGAAATATAGAAAATTCTAAATTGTTCACAAACTTTCAAGCACAACTGTTTATTTCTCAATTGCAATTCAAGTTTTGCAACGTAGGAAAAAAAAAATCCAAATCCGAGTGATTTTGCTCAAATCCATAGGTGTCTGTAGTTTTCTGGTGCTCACAGCTGTGCCAAGTTTGATTTAGATGGTGTGATTCACTTTTGGGTTACCAGTCCACAGCGTCACATCCTGTCACACAGGTAGACATTTACTCTCAATGTGGATTCCTCAAGTTGTAAATCTGTGATAATTCTGAGTTCCTCTTATAATTTTTCTTTACAGTGTTTTTTAAAGTATCATACACCTACAGAATGTATGAGGAAAGTTAAATGATGCAGGATGCACATGTCCTAGTACAGTAAACCCTCGTTTATCACAGTTAATCCGCTCCAGACTCTACCGCGATAAATGATTTTCCGCGAAGTAGGATTCTTTATTTATAAATCTAATATTTTCTCAGTTAAGAGCATAGAAAACCTGTTTACGACCTTCTAAATCTGTTTTTTAATATTATTAGAGCCCTCTAGACATGAAATAACACCCTTTAGTCAAAAGTTTAAACTGTGCTCCATGACAAGATAGAGATGACAGTTCTTTCTCACAATTAAAAGAATGCAAACATATCTTCTCTTCAAAGGAGTACACGTCATGAGCAGAGAATGTCAGAGAGAGAGAGAAAAGCAAACAATCAAAAATCAAAACGTGCTGTTGGGCTTTTAAGTATGTGAAGCACCGCGATAAAGTGGCCGCAATGAAGGGATCAATGTGAAGGTAGTCTTTCAGCATTTTTTTAGAAGAGCATCCGTATCTTCTAAGCAAACAGCCCCTCTGCTCACACCCCGTCCGTCAGGAGCAGAGAATGTCAGAGAGAGAGTGAGAGAGAGAGACAGAGAAAAGCAAACAATCGGGCTGTTAGAGCTTTTAAGTATACGAAGCACCGCACGGGAAGCATATCGTATATCATTGAGGAGTTTTATTTAATATGTAATACGTGCTCTGATTGGGTAGCTTCTCAGCCATCCGCCAATAGCGTCCCTTGTATGAAATCAACTGGACAAACCAACTGAGGAAGCATGTACCCATTGTCCACAGAAATCCGCGAACCAGCGAAAAATCCATGATATATATTTAGATATGCTTACATTTAAAATTCGCGATGGAGTGAAGCCGCGAAAGTCGAAGGGTGATATTGCAAGGGATCACTGTATTACCCTAGTAAAGATTAGGAAACAAAGCCTAAGCAAAAGGACGACAGCACATGGGAAAGGAGACACTTGAGAGAAGTGAAAATAACCAAGTGTGACCACCGGACATGGCGGGCTTTGGCCTAGTCCTCATCAACTCCACTTGTCGGATTCCATTCATCCATTTTCTTAACTTGGGGTCTCAGCAATTTTTGAGTTGAGGCAGACCTCAACCTGAGAATGAATGCAAGTCTACACTGACGCATGCTTCCACGCTCAGTCGCAACTGTCCAGTCTTGAGACAACAATTAACACCACAGTGGTAAGAAGCAAAACCCTTCTGAATGCACTTCACCTTGAGTTCAATAAAATTGTGGAAAAGATTGGGGATTTCATCAAACTTGGGGTTGGAGTACCTGAACTAGTGATGAGTGGGTAATAGTGCAGTGGCCTTAAGTGTCCCTAGGGGCCAGGGAAACATCTGCCAGCTATGCTGGACCAATTATTGTGGCCAAAAATGTAATCTGAGCTGTGAGGCAACAGTGCTAACCACTGCACCGGCATGCCGCCCATCAATAGATCAATAACCACAAAATAAAAAAATACCAATAAGTATTAAAAAAAAAAAATCGAAAGAGAGACATCAGCGCCAAACAACTTTGCAACACCAAACCACAACTGCACATCCCACTATGTTTAGTGCTGAATCTATGCCTCCCAAGCCTTTCTCACTATGTCCAACTAACACCCACTGAGCCTCTGATCCGGCGTTACCCGGGGGTCCTCCTCATCCACAATTGACTACTATACCTCTGCCATGTCACACTGGCCTTACTAAGCATTATGGGGTGCTGGGGAGAAAAGTTTGTCTGAGGTGGCTGTGTGTCAAGTATTTGGGGAAATCATTCAGCAAACAAGGCTATTACTGAAGCCAGCAAATTTGATGTGAAAAATTATTTGGTGATTTTCACTGATCAACACTACACATCAGACACATCTTTGGGAGGAAGATGGAGAAATACAACAGGCAGCAGGAAAGCATGTAGACAGAGTCAAATGAACCTCCATCCACACATGCACCTCGTACAATATCTCTTGTTAAAAATGTGTTTACTTAAAACGGTAAATTGTTTGTGTTTGCAGATTTACAGGAGGATGACAGCTTCTCCACGTCTTCATTTGTTCAGCCTTTTCTTCAAGGCAGAGTGCAACAGAAACGGGAAAAGAAAGAGAAACCAACAAGAGGATCCGAGCATTTGACAGCAGCCTCTTTGCCGTGCAGTTTTCTTAATACTGTGAAGCTAACATCAATAGAAGACATCAAAATTGACCAACAAGACGTTCACAGCACAGACCAAGAGTCCTTGTGTGTGGGCCAAGAGCGCAGAAAAATATTCAAAAGTAAATCTGATTGTAAAGATCTTAAGTTGAATGATATGAAACCATATTGCTGTTCTAAATGTGGCAAACGATTTCTTTACAATAGCGACTTCAAAAGACATACAATAATCCATAGTGGTGAAATGCCGTATGACTGTTCTGAATGCGGTAAAAGATTTAACAACCTTAGCAATCTCCAAAAACACAGAAGCATTCATACTGGAATAAAGCCATTTGGCTGTGCTGAATGTGGTAAGAGATTCATTAGCAGCAGCCATCTTAAGGTGCACACAAAAATTCATACTGGAGAGAAGCCACATTGCTGTTCTGAATGTGGCAAAAGATTCACGGATAGCGGCACTCTTTGTAAACATGTAAGAGTCCATACTGGAGAGAAGCCATTTTGCTGCACGGAATGTGGTAAGAGATTCACGGAGAGCGGTGCACTTTATAAACATGTAAGAATTCATACTGGAGAGAAGCCATATTGCTGTTCTGAATGTGGCAAAAGATTTGTAACTTCAAGCGGTCTTTGGAAGCACAGAAGACGAATGCACACCAGAGATAAGCCCTAGTCTTGTCCAGAATGGGGCAAACTATTCTGTGGTAGCAGCACACTTCAAAAGCACACACGGATTCATAGAGAAGAAATCCCTTATTGCTGCCGTGAATTTAGGAAGCAAATGTCCAGTACTGGTCCTCTTCCGAGCCAAACAATATCATTCTAGAACGGTAGCCATGTTGCATTCAATTGTTCATCTTAATTTTTTTTGTCGAGCACATCTCTCTCGTTTAAAATTGTCCAAAATGTTTCCAGGTTAAGATCCAACCTGCAAACATTACGATCGAGCTCCAGCCTCACTGGGCCCTATGTTTGGGGCTTTTACCAAATGAAAAACATTCTAGACAAACATTTTTAAATGTCTTTCAGACAGCCTTGGTGTCACGGTCACTCCTAACCCATTAATAGCTGTGTTTGGTGGGCTCCCAGAGGGGCTTAAAGTGGAGAAGGACAAACAAACTGTAATCTCCTTCACTTCACCATTAGCACGTAGACTTATTTTTGTTCAATGGAAGAATCCAAACTCACCTGTTTTATGTCAGTGAGCAACTGATGTTATATACTATTTGAAATTGGAAAATAATCAAATTCTCACTTAGAGGATCTGCGCAAAATGTTTTTAAAACCTAACAGGTTGTAATCAGTAACATTTTAGAATAAGCATTTATATTGGCGAGAAAGACCCCTTCCTCTCTTTACTGCTCTCAAAAGTTTTACTCTGACTGTTGGCCTTCCTGTCTTTCTCATGGGTGGGGGTTGAATTGAATTTAGTTTTGTGAAGTTTGACTTGATTGTATGGAACATTACTTGTTTTTGATAAATTCAATAAAAGATAAAAAAAAAGAAGAATAGCAATGTTGCTGTCCTGAATATAATAAACAATTCACAAAAGTAGCAGTCTCCAGAAACCCTTAAGATGTTATGCAGATGTCATTTTTCTAACCCGTTTAGTCCTGAATAAGGTTGTGGGAGTGTGCTGGATCATATCCCAGCTAGCACAGGGCTCAAGGCAGGGTCCTGCCAGTCCATCACTGGGCAAACACACCCCAAATTAGAATCTCCAATTCACATAACCTGCATGTCTTTGAAGTGTGGGAGGAAACCGCAGCACCCGGAGGAAACTGATGATTTTCCCATAATAGCAGCTTTCACAATAATAAAATTAAAAAAATTATCCTTAGAAATAGTCAGGGTCAATGAAAATATACATATATTGGAACAGAGAATGGACAGAATCAAAGGTTTACACGTGTGAAAAATTCAACCACCTCAAACAGTGAGTGAGAGATGTGCTGAAGGATTTGGAGATTGTAGAGGGAGAAGTGTGGTGTGGATTAAAAAGGCTGACATTTGATACATCACCAGGAACTGACTTTACTCACCTTTCATTGGCGTATCTAGTGATGTCATCTGTTTGGAGGCCCCACTCTGAAATTGTGAGCCATCCGCAAAGGAGGCCAGCTTGAGATCAGACAATTTGGTAGACTCCTCAGTGCAGGCCAGCTTCTTTTCATTTGTACAAACAGGATTCCAAAAAAGTTGGGACACTATACAAATCGTGAATAAAAACTGAATGCAATGATGTGGAGGTGCCAACTTCTAATATTTTATTCAGAATAGAACATAAATCACGGAACAAAAGTTTAAACTGAGAAAATGTATCATTTTAAGGGAAAAATATGTTGATTCAGAATTTCATGGTGTCAACAAATCCCCAAAAAGTTGGGACAAGGCCATTTTCACCACTGTGTGGCATCTCCCCTTCTTCCTACAACACTCAACAGACGTCTGGGGACCGAGGAGACCAGTTTCTCAAGTTTAGAAATAGGAATGCTCTCCCATTCTTGTCTAATACAGGCCTCTAACTGTTCAATCGTCTTGGGCCTTCTTTGTCGCACCTTCCTCTTTATGATGCGCCAAATGTTCTCTATAGGTGAAAGATCTGGACTGCAGACTGGCCATTTCAGTACCCGGATCCTTCTCCTACGCAGCCATGATGTTGTGATTGATGCAGAATGTGGTCTGGCATTATCTTGTTGAAAAATGCAGGGTCTTCCCTGAAAGAGATGACGTCTGGATGGGAGCATATGTTGTTCTAGAACCTGAATATATTTTTCTGCATTGATGGTGCCTTTCCAGACATGCAAGCTGCCCATGCCACACGCACTCATGCAACCCCATACCATCAGAGATGCAGGCTTCTGAACTGAGCGTTGATAACAACTTGGGTTGTCCTTGTCCTCTTTGGTCCGGATGACATGGCATCCCAGATTTCCAAAAAGAACTTTGAATCGTGACTCGTCTGACCACAGAACAGTCTTCCATTTTGCCACACTCCATTTTAAATGATCCCTGGCCCAGTGAAAATGCCTGAGCTTGTGGATCTTGCTTAGAAATGGCTTCTTCTTTGCACTGTAGAGTTTCAGCTGGCAACGGCGGATGGCACTGTGGATTGTGTTCACTGACAATGGTTTCTGGAAGTATTCCTGAGCCCATTCTGTGATTTCCTTTACAGTAGCATTCCTGTTTGTGGTGCAGTGTCGTTTAAGGGCCGGAGATCACGGGCATCCAGTATGGTTTTACGGCCTTGACCCTTACGCACAGAGATTGTTCCAGATTCTCTGAATCTTCGGATGATGTTATGCACAGTTGATGATGATAGATGCAAAGTCTTTGCAATTTTCGCTGGGTAACACCTTTCTGATATTGCTCCACTATCTTTCTGCGCAACATTGTGGGAATTGGTGATCCTCTACCCATCTTGGCTTCTGAGAGACACTGCCACTCTGAGAAGCTCTTTTTATACCCAATCATGTTGCCAATTGACCTAATTAGTGTTTATTGGTCTTCCAGCTCTTCGTTATGCTCAAATTTACTTTTTCCAGCCTCTTATTGCTACTTGTCCCAACTTTTTTGGGATTTGTTGACACCGTGAAATTTTGAATCAACATATTTTTCCTTTAAAATGATACATTTACTCGGATTAAACGTTTGATCTGTCATCTACGTTCTATTACAAATAAAATATTGACATTTGCCATCTCCACATCATTGCATTCAGTTTTTATTCACAATTTGTTTAGTGTCCCAACTTTTTTGGAATCCGGTTTGTATTATTTTCCTATTTTTTATTTTGATATCTTCCTCTTTACTTTTATGACTCTATTTCTCTGCTGAATATTTATCATTGCGCTCCCCACTGCTTTGAAACACTGAGGTTCTATGCCAAACTTTCAGCAATGTTAGATACATTTTTTACAATAAACTCTTGTCAGTGATCATATATCTGGCTGGCTGTAAAAGGTGCCATTTGCGACTTCACAATTTCGTTTGCTACAAACTAGCCACGACTTAAGATAAATCTCTCAACAATATAAGATTCACGCCCCCGTGTGGCAGATCCTGATTATGAACTGCCAGTTTCCATGGTTAGATCTGAATTACCGTATATACTCACGTTTAAGTTCTCCCACGGATAACTCAGGGCTTGATTTTACGGTATAATTTCCGGTATGTTATAGTGTTGGTCGTATAAATCAAATGCGGAGAACTCCCACTATTTGTCATGGAGATTACGATATGCTAACGCCCACATGAGAGAGTAACCATAGAGCGCACAGCCTTTTTCTTCTGTGTATTGTGAACACACAGTAATACCCGAACTATTCCGAAGCGACGTTTGCACTGTTTTGTGTTTTTTGTGTCTCACACTCTCATACACATTTATCGTAAGAGCATCCCTTATCTACAATGGAGCGTTCGAGCAGAAGAAAATATGAAGCTGGTTTTAAATTTAAAGTAGTTGAAGTGGCGAAAGAAATTGGTAACTGCGTTGCTACAACAAAATTCGATGTGTCTGAAAAACTGGTGTGAGATTGGAGGAGGCAAGAAGATGTAAAAAACATAAAAATAAAAAAATTAAGTGTTGCCTTTTTGAACAGACGTATAAATTAGGGTCTGATTTTATAATCGATTTTTCAGGTTTCAATTCCCGACTTATACGCTAGCATATGCAGTAAACTCTTTTCCTGCTTCAGAGGCCTGAATTCACCACACTCACCCATGACAGTATGTTTCCAGCACAAAACCAAGTAAGTTACTGCTATTGAAATTGTGCAGCTCTGATTCCTTTGTGTCCATTGCAGCCATCAAAAATAAACTCAGTTCTCGCACCACCAGTCTCCAACAAATTACTAGCTGCTTCTTTGAGTTCTGTTCAAGGCTTTTTCTTGAGACCTTTAACATTTATTCTGTGGAGCATTTTTTATGTTTTTACTTTCTCGTGTATGAAATATAGGGAAAGTATTGTAATTGTCCAAAAAGAGGATCCAAGCATTTGACAGCAGCCTCTTTGCCGTGCAGTTTTCTTAATACTGTGAAGCTAACATCAATAGAAGACATCAAAATTGACCAACAAGATGTTCACAGCACAGACCAAGAGTCCTTGTGTGTGGGCCAAGAGCGCAGAAAAATATTTAAAAGTAAATCTGATTGTAAAGATCACAAGTTGAATGATATGAAACCATATTGCTGTTCTAAACGTGGCAAACAATTCCTTTACAATAGCTGAATAAATGAATGTAAAGAACACTTTGTTTTTTGTTTTTTTTTTATTATTTTTCTGTTAAAGCAGTTATGATCTGCTTTTTTTATTACACACTAGTTTTTGTGTTTTAAACATTGAAGATATTTTAAACCCCTAGAGTGATCTTTATTTGTAATTTAACTGTTTCACAAACTACAGTGGAACCTCGGTTTGCCATCATAATTCGTTCCAGGAAACTTGCTCGCAATCCAAAGCACTCGTATATCAAAGCAAATTTCCCCTTTAGAAATAATGGAAACTCAGATGATTCGTTCCACAACCCAAAACTATTCATATAAAAATGATTAATACAAAATATAAAGTAAAATACATAATACAAATTAACCTGCACTTTACCTTTAAAAATAATCATGGCTGGTGTGAGTTTCTAAACTCATGTGGGATTCCACCCAACGAGACAACACACGGAAGAGCATCCCAAAGCAATCGCAGTCTCCCAGCGCTGTAGCAGTTCGCCGTATAAGCGCATCCAAAAAGATCGTAGACATGTTATAAGTGCCTGTCGTCAATGGGTCATACAAGGAACATTATAAAGATCCCGGTACAATAAATAACAGCGCTGTTGCTGTTTCAAGCTGAATAAAGCTGGTGTTAAAATACTGAGACTCAGCTTCGTGTTTTGAGGAGCAAGCTTGGGACTCGCACTTCACAGCGCACACACACACAGTCACAATGCTGTAGTAAACAGATGTGACTATATGAGTGAGGCACACAGACTCAGACGGAGAATAGGAGACGATTGCCAGAGAGAGAGAGAGACGCTGAGGCGAGTGAGCGAGATAAGAGAGAGAGAGAGAGAGAGAGAGAGAGCGCTAGGCAAGCGAGCGAGATAAAGAGAGAGACGTGCTGGGCGAGCGAGATAAGGAGAGAGAGAGAGACGCGCTGGGCGAGTGAGCAAGCGAGATAAAGAGAGAGAGAGAGAGAGAGAGAGACGCGCTGGGCTGAAGCGGCGAGATAGAGAGAGAGAGACGCGCTGGGCGAGCGAGCAAGTGAGATAAGGAGAGAGAGAGAGAGACGCGCTGGGCGAGCGAGATAAGGAGAGAGAGAGAAGAACCATCAGCTCAGTTGTGATCACATGACGCTCAGCAGACAAAGTGTATCCATACTACTCATATTGCAAGATATCGCTCGTTTATCAAGTCAAAATTTATTAAAAATTTTTGCTCGTCTTGCAAAACACTCGTAAACCAAGTTACTCGTAAACCGAGATTCCACTGTATTTGTACTTTATAGACACACAAAATCAAAAAACAACGCACTGAACACGAGAGCAATGAAACTAATAATTTATAGATGAAGGACATTTAACAACCGCACACCATCTCCAGGTAAAGGTGAGTATCCTGAAATATCCAAAAAATAAATAAAAATAAATAAAAAGCAGGCTGGCGGAGTGGTTAAGTGGGTGCCAGTCAATGAACCCCTGGGCTGAAGATAACTCGACTTACTCAGACTCCATTGTGTTGTATTTATTGTCACATCTGCCGAGGACTCGGACAAGACGACACAATCTTTGTATCATCATGGAGTTCAGACCAGTGTTTTATTGTATTAATTGTATTTTAGTACATTTACAGTTATCAATAAAAAGAATTAATTGTAAAAAACACAATTCCAATCACATACTGGACCGATGATGATAATGATGATGACTTTAATAATTAACTTCAGCCTAAGTCACAAGATAAGCTGCAGCTCCCACAGGCCTTAACTGGATTAGATGGGTTTGAGGAGGCTGAATGAACAGTTAGTTTCAAGATGAAGTTCAATGTGACGTTTCTGTAAATCATTCAGTGTTTCATGGTAGACGTACTCCAGAGTTTATTTGTTGTGGTCAAGATGACTGGTGCTTGCTGTGGGAAACGTGTGATCATCTAATGACTTCTTCAGTCTCAGTTTCTTACCAGGAGTCCACAGTCCAGTGAAGCTCTACTGGCAGGTCTGCAACTGACTTTTTGTAACATGACGCAATGGATGATTGTTTGCAGGAGGTGGGCTCCCTTTTTCTATTTCATGTTCTTTCTATACGGTGGGCAGGTTAAGCACCTCAGTTAGTTGCGATACCTGATGAGGTCTACAGAGAAGGTGGTGCTGTGCTGACAGAACATTTTTTTCCAAGTTATGTGGGAGCAAGTTATAAATCCACAGGACTTCAAAGAGACTTCAGTCATCCACCTGTACAAACACAACGGACATTGTGAGCTCTGTGATCATCTTGGTGGTGTATCCTTGTTGTCTCTCCCAGGTGTGTTTCTCCCCAGGCTGCTTCTTCATCATCTTTACTTCACATCATAACCAGGAACTCTTTATTGAGGCCCAGTGTAGATTCTGGGAAGGTGTGAGCTATCAATATGGTGTTTGCTGCTCAGCTACTGCGGGAGAAACGTCAGGAGCCAAATGTTGATCTGGTTTGTAACTTTTATTGATTTGAATGAGAAGTCCACTTGTATTAGCTAACTAAAAAGATTACGATATGCAAGCTTTCGAGGCAACTCAGGCTCCTTCTTCAGCCAAAGATGTACAGTGGGTACAGAAAGTATTCAGACCCCCTTCAATTTTTCACTCTTTGTTATATTGCAGCCATTTCCTAAAATCATTTAAATTAATTTTTTTCCCTCATTAATGTACACACAGCACCCCATATTGACAGATAAAAAAAAGAATTTTTGAAATTGTTGCAGATTTATTAAAAAAGAAAAACTGAACTATCACCTGGTCCTAAGTATTCAGCCCCTTTGCTCAGTATTTAGTAGAAGCCCCCTTTTGAGCTCATACAGCCATGACTCTTCTTGGGAAAGATGCAACAAGTTTCTCACACCTGGATTTGGGGATCCTCTGCCATTCCTCCTTGCAGATCCTCTCCAGTTCTGTCAGGTTGGATGGTAAACGTTGGTGGACAGCCATTTTTAGGTCTCTCCAGAGATGCTCCATTGGGTTTAAGTCAGGGCTCTGGCTGGGCCATTCAAGAACAGCCACAGAGTTGTTGTGAAGCCACTCCTTCGTTATTTTAGCTGTGTGCTTAGGGTCATTGTCTTGTTGGAAGGTAAACCTTCGGCCCAGTCTGAGGTCCTTAGCACTCTGGAGAAGGATTTTGTCCAGGATATCCCTGTACTTGGCCGCATTCATCTTTCCCTCGATTGCAACCAGTCGTCCTGTCCCTGCAGCTGAAAAACACCCCACAGCATGATGCTGCCACCGCCATGCTTCACTGTGGGGACTGTATTGGACAAGTGATGAGCAGTGCCTGGTTGTCTCCACACATACCGCTTAGAATTGAGGCCAAAAAGTTCTATCTTGGTCTCATCAGACCAGAGAATCTTATTTCTCACCATCTCAGATTCCTTCAGGTGTCTTTTAGCAAACTCCATGCGGGCTGTCATGTGTCTTGCACTGAGGAGAGGCTTCCAACAGGCCACTCTCCCATAAAGCCCTGACTGGTGGAGGGCTGCAGTGATGGTTGACTTTCTACAACTTTCTCCCATCTCCTGACTGCATCTCTGGAGCTCAGCCAAAGTGATCTTTGGGTTCTCCTTTACCTCTCTCACCAGGGCTCTTCTCCCCCGGTAGCTCAGTTTGACCGGATGGCCAGCTCTAGGAAGGGTTCTGGTCGTCCCAAACGTCTTCCATTTAAGGATTATGGAGGCCACTGTGCTCTTGGGAACCTTAAGTGCAGCAGAAATGTTTGTGTAACCTTGGCCAGATCTGTGCCTTGCCACAATTCTGTCTCTGAGCTTGTGACGATGTGGGTTCTGGCTCCACACTCCCATTGCTGTTGGAAGCACATGAACCCAACACCGTCGATAATGTTACCGAGTGAGCTAGTCAGTGGAGGCAAATAAACACTTGAGCAAGGGGTGGTGCAAAAAGTGCAACAGTGCTTTTATTAAAAATCAACAAAACAAAAACAGTGTTCATAAATAGTGCAGTACTCCAAGTTCTTCAATAAATAAATAATCCATTAAATGAAAACGAGGAGGTTAAAATCAATAGAAAAACAATCCTTTAAAACCAGAGGTTAAAATGATCAGGAAGCAGTCTTAAAAACCATCAAACAAATCCGGTGCTCTTCTGTTAGCGTCTCACCTGCTAATCCCGTTTGGGCCAAGCAGCAGGCAAGACGCTCTCTGCAGCTGCCCTCCTACAACACACGCATGAGACTGGAGACCTCCCGAACCCTGGCTTCGGTATGGCACTCATCCCAGTCTCGGAGAACTTGGTTTCCCACAACGGCCAGGTCGCTCACGCTGGGGATTCCCACCACCAAGTCTCCCGACTTCCGCTGCCTTTCCATGGCCTTCATGCGGCCAGTCGCTTTCCTCTAGGCACTCCCGCTACCTGGTCACTCAGCGGGAGCAACATCAACTCAAACGTCTGGGTGTTGGCCTAACACCCAGCTTCCTCGCAGTTGCCCACGATCGTGCGCTCACCACACGCACACACCGCCTGTCCGTCTCTCTTGCTCCGCATGCTTCCTCGCTCCCTGTAACCTCTGTCCTTTCCTTTTTCTCTCCGATCGTTTCTTTTTCACCTCTAAAACCGACTCGCGCTTCTTTTTAAAATGACGAGGGCCACAGCAGCTGCAGCATTAGCCACGGGACAATCATGAATGTGGGCAGTTCCTCACCTGTGCACTAGGTGAGAAACGCCCACACCCTACGGATCGTCCCGCGGCCCACTATGGCCCAACGTCCCCTCACTAAGCCGCGAGCACATTGATTATTTATTTAAAATGAATGGCCTTTTCTTAACGAGCTGTGGACCCATAACACCACAGAGCTCTTCAGGCAGTTCCTTTGACCTCATGATTCTCATTTGCTCTGACATGCATTGTGAGCTGTAAGGTCTTATATAGACAGACAGGTGTGTGGCTTTCCTAATCAAGTCCAGTCAGTAGAATCAAACACAGCTGGACTCAAATGAAGGAGATCTCAAGGATGAGCAGAAGAAATGGAAAGCACCGGAGTTAAATATATGAGTGTCACAGCAAAGGGGCTGAATACTTAGGACCAGGTGATAGTTCAGTTTGTCTTTTTTAATAAATCTGCAACAATTTCAAAAATTCTTTTTTTTTTGTCTGTCAATATGGGGTGCTGTGTGTACATTAATGAGGAAACAAATTAATTTAAATGACTTTAGCAAAAGACTGCAATATAACAAAGAGTGAAAAATTGAAGGGGGTCTGAATACTTTCCGTCCCCACTGTTATACAGAAAATGGAGTCCCTTGTGTTTATATACACACCAGGACAAATAACAACACTGGAAGACCTTTAAGTGAGACATCTTAAATGTAAAAAATTAATAAACGTCTCCAGGCCAAAGAGATGAGAACAATGCATATTTTGTTAGGAAGAAGATGTCGCTGTCCATATATTGGTTTGAGTAAAGCATCCACACAGTTAGCAGACAGAAGCTATTGAAGATCATGTTAAAGTATGGATGTCCAAAGAAATTCATCACCATGGTGTGGCAAGTTCATGATTTTATGCCAGCTAACGTTCAGGACAATGGTGACACACAGGAGTCCTTCACTCTCTGAAATGTTGTTAAGCAGGGCTGTGTCTTGGCGCTGGTGCTCTTCAGCCTGATGTCCTCCACCATGATGATTGATGCTTTTAAAGACAATGATATAGGCATTGACATTAATTACCACACAAATGGGAAACTGATCAGCCTTAGAAGGCTTCTCAAGAAAAGTAAGGTTGCGACAAACACCATCTGAGGGCTCCTCCAGATCATAACCGTGACCTCAATGCTGGTTCAAAGTCTGATAAGCAGTTCAGTGCTGATAAGTTCTCTGATGAACGGACTGCCTTTGGTCTTACCATTAACAATAAGAAGACTGAAGTAATGCATCAGCCTGCACCAGGGACACCATAAGTTGAGCAAATCAGCAGTCAAAGACTCAGTGTGGACAACAGGTTCATGTACATTGGCAGCACACAGTCCCAAGGCACTGGCATTGATGATGAAGAAAACACCAGGACCACTAAAGCAAGTGTAGCCTCAGGCAGACTTCATGAAACATCTGACGCAGAGAGCTGTAAGCCCACCGATGAAGCTGAAGGTGTTTAGGGTTGTAGTGCTCCCCACTTTTCTTTACACCTGTAAGATGTGGCGGATGTACTGAGAACGTCAACCATTCCCCCAAAAATTGCCTCTGAAAGTTCCTTCATGTGAAGTGGCAGAACAGAATTCTAGACACTGAAATTCTTGCCAAGGCCGGCCTGCCCACCATTACTGGGACTCCATTAGGATAGTTTGTAGGTTGACACCCCAGCCATGGAGTCTAATAGTTTGTGGGTTGAAGTGTGAGGTGAAACAAGTTAGGTGGGTGTTGATTGTTTTAATTGTAAACCCCAGTTAGTGTTTTTATCGATTTTGGCCTAACCCGTTACAGCTCTGGTCGGTGCAGGACACACACGTGAAAGTGTGCAGTGAGGTGAATTGAGTACAAGTCATGAGCAGTGCAGGAATCGGAAGACACCAGCAGAGCATGAAGTGGAGTTAAAGGGAGTGGGGTCAGTGCAGTTTGATGTGCTGTGGTCGTATTTGAAGTAGAGAGAACACAATCTCTGGTTTGGATAGTTGAGAGGAGGACGAGTTGGATAATTGTGATGATTAATGGCAGCAGATTAAGGGACAGCACCATTCTGTGTGCATCTGGTATAGAAAAAATGGTGTCAAGTAGCCCTTGAGTCACCTCATAACATAAAGTGTTTGGCATTGAGGAATTAATAAATCGGTTATTTCAGTTTTCCACTCTGGGACACAATGAATTTGTGGAAATAATTTTCTTTATTTTGATGATTGGTGGCAAAACACTGTTCACTGGCTTTTCTGTCAAATGCAAGACAGGTATAATTTTTTTTAGTGCTGTGTCAAAAAATTTAAAACAAAAAAAAAATGTTCCAAATACATCTAGGAGAGAAGACGTTTCTGCTTTGCCTTCTTTGATGTATATGGTGAACGCATAACTCGCCTGTGTCAGGGATGCCAGGGGCCATGACTCGGTCGGGAAGCCAGGAGGGACCGGAAGAGGGTCAGAGCCCTGCCTGGCTCACGTGGGGTTTGCCTTCCGGGTTGCTTTGGGGGCCACGGCTCAAGGGCATGGAAGCCTTTCCCTGTAGGGGCCCGTGGTCACCGCCAGGAGGCGCCCTGATGTCTTGGAGACTTGTTGCCCCAGCACTTCCGCCAAACCAGGAAGTGCTGGGGGGAAGACCTTTGGTGTTACCCGGAGGGCTGTCAGGAGGACAGCCGGCACTTCCGCCACGCTGGGGCGTGGCCAACGGAGGAATGCCGGGAACACCTGCTGCTCATCCGGGCACTCTATGAAAGGGGCCGTCCTTCATACATTCGAGGCTGGAGTCGGGTGGAAGGAGGACAAGGCAGAAGGAGAGGATGAAGGCGGCCCGAAGAAAGGCATCGTGAGGCCAGGACTTTGGGATATGGGTTTGTGCACTTGTGTGGGTCTGTGTGACCAAAGGACTGGGGTCTTTGTGACCAGAACACTTGTATATATTGTAAATAAATGTGTGGTGGTTGTGCAAAACAAGATGTCTGCCTGTCTGTGCCCGGGTGCCGTTGACACCTGATAGTAATTACTAATTAATAATTACGTACTTTATTCATCTGTCTAGAGTTGCTGAAATTGCTTCAAAACTTAAGTACTTTTTGGTGTTGCTTTGAGGATTTAACTTTTCTTGACATTAGGGACCCACTGGTTCTTCTTTACAGTTTCTAGCAGTCATTTTACAAATCAGACATTAATTTCAATTCATCAACCTACCCTTTCACCAACATGTCCTCTGAGGTAGATGGGAGCGTCTTCTGCCTCTTGAAGTCTCTGACCAGCTCCTTGCTTTGTTTTACTGACATTAGTGGTCAGATTGTTGCGGTGACACCATTGAGTCCACAGACATGCCTCTTTACTCTAAGCTGTCTTGTCATCAGACTTATGATGTCGAGGTCATCAGCAAATATAATAATGGAGTTGGAGTCATCTCTGGCCAAACAGGCTTAGGTGAACAAAGAGTGTAGGACAGCGCTAAGCACACAATCCTATTGTTATGGAATGGAGTCTTAAAGAGGAACAATGGGTCCAAACAAAAACAAGAATCCAGCCATACCGTGACTAACCTGCCCAGAAGAGGCTCACCTAAGCTCAGCCAGCCCCTAAATCCCACCTGTTGGCTTCAGGCTCCAAAAATGGGAAGTGAAATGTCTATAAATATATCAAAAAGCCACACAGGAGGGAGGATAACCATCAACCCCCAGCTCTGAGCTATAGAATGAGGAGTTTGATGGTCAAAAATAAAACAAAATAAAATAAAAATATAGTTGTAATAAAATAATAATAATAATAATAATAATAATAATGCTTCCTGATTTTACAAGGACTGTGCCTCCTGTCGTGATTTCTTTTATTTTACCACTTTATTCAGTTATTGATTGTATTTTTCTGTGTAAATGTTTCTGTTAAGTGGTTTTATATTTTTTTAATCGTTTCGTAATTATTAAGAATGTTAATTTCATTTGTATTTCTGTTAGTTTTTATACTCGTCAGAATAGATGCTGCTGCTGTGCCGCGCACCCAAGGCCTATGTTGAGGCCCAGCAGGCCTCAGGCATGCACATTGGCGTGAGTCCCCCATGGTTCATGTTGTTCAGCTCCTCTCTGCCGGTTATGATTTTGATGTTTCTTTCTGTTTGTTGCCTATTGACCTTTGGCTTTGTATTTTCAATATTCAATTTTTCTTACCTTTTTCAAGTGTTTGTATTTATTAATCTTAACTTGTTTGGTTATGAATTGTTATTCTTTTCTTAGCTTTTCTTTTTTTTAATGTTTCAATATTTTGCGAAAGTGTGCACCTCTTTTGACTTCATTTAAATTTTTAAACATTTACTAAATGTAATTTAAGAATTTAGGGTTGTGTTATTTTGACTCAGGTGTTTTATGGTTGTCCTCTCCCTTTTCAATGGTTTTGCAGGCCTCAGGTCTTTCTTGTAGTATTCGGGCTTATGAAGTGTGTGAGCTTAAAATTATAACATGCAATTTTTTTTTTTTTGGTGTTTTCTGTCTCTGCTTCTGGAATTATTCATTTCATTTGAATTCTCTAAAACAAATTTCTCAATATGAACACTGTAAGACGGTAGGAGTCGCTGTCGCCCCTTTCAACCCAACAGACAGATACAATGAACACACGGTAAAATGACCTTTTTCTTCTTGTTACAGTGCCCAGAAGCACCTCCGCCACCATAAACGGACAAAACCAATGATAATAACACAATCAACCAATACAAATCTCTCCTCCTCTTCTCCCAACAATCTCTATCTTACTACCTCCTAACTCCGGTTTGCTTGCTTGGTCTCCAGCCGTCCTTTATATAGTCCTTGACCCAGAAGTGCTTCTCCTTTTCCATTCACACGACTTACCAGCTCTTCTGGGTCAGATGGAGAACTTGCCCCATGACTCGATAGTACTTCCAGGCTATGGAAAAGATACTAGTCCCCAGGTTCCCCTACAGCATTTCCTGGTGGCACCCATGGTATCCAGCAGGGTTGAGAAGCTGAACTCCAAATCCCATGGTGCCCTGCGGGAATCCGGGGCACCGCTATGCTGCAGGGAACTTTCCATCTGGCGTCTTGGGGGAGGCAGTGTCCCACAGTTGCTGCCTTCCCTCATCTTTCCGTTCTTTGGGTGTCCCGACCGGGTTGAACAGCCGGCTGTCCACCACAGCACTTTCGAAAATATTTTGGTGTTTAATCTTTCGTTTTTTAGTGTTGTTGCAATTGGGAGTGTGTATCCAACAGGTGTTGCCCTTTCTCCTTTGGGATGTGTTTCTTGATGTAGAACAGACTAGAGCCAATACCATCCCTTTAGAACCCATGGCGGACAATAATTAGAAGAGAGACATTTGGTACAAAAAGAAAAGAGATATATGTGCTTAACATGCTTAAAAGATCATATTCATTCTCAGAATACAATGCATAATCCTGTATACATACATATTCAAGCTGGAGAGAAGTCAAGGGACATCACAGCCAAGTGGGAGAATGCCGACAACCAGATGCTCCATCCAGTGGGAATGTCGACAGCATAGTGAAGTGCTTCTGACATCGTGCTGGTTTCTCATCATTATAACCACTCACATATTCTCATATTCATTAAATTCATGTCAGACATGGGCAACTACCAGAAGGGCTGTGGCCCAAAATCACATCTTCATCCGTTCTCATCATTTATGGCTTCTGTTTTGGTCAGGCAGACATTAGAAGTTTTAACATGACCTGCCTGTGTGTCCCTCACATGTTTTCTGCCCAACTCTCTAACCTGCCTTCCCATTGTCATTTGTCCGTCTCTCTCTCTCTCAGTTGGCTCCGAAATAAACTTCAAGACAATGAGTCAGGCCTGCTGTAATCAATACAAATCTCTGCTCCATGGAATGTGTACTTAAACTGGCCCCACACCGTATGGGGCAACCGTCTTCCAGTTGTCTGTGTCATGAATCTCTCACACCCCAATCAGCCATCTTGTCTAACCTAGCTGGCTGACCTAAATGTGTCAGATTTCTGTTCAAATGAATAAAATCAGATACAATGGATGGAAATTCACAGGTCAATCAAAGTGACATACTTTAAACATTGCTACGCTACAGAGTGACAGTATAAAAATCTTAGGCCCAAAACTGACTGATAAACTTGCCTATGAATATGGGATTTGGTCTCGGAGGTCTGTACCCTGTGTGAGTGACATGGAGGACAGACAGGCAACCCGGCTGCACAACAGCACGACCTCTCAATCAACATGGAAGTTGATAGGGGATGGATGAGGAGCAGAAGCTGGAGGTTAGGATGCAGTTCATTCCCCTGTACACTAGGTGGCGGTAGTCTGCTGGAGGAGTCCCAGCTTGGACACTCACAGGGGTTTGTGGGAAGTGAAGTCCAGAAATACAATCCTGTTGAGGTCCCCTGCGTGCTGAAAGGGTGTGCAACCTGGAAGTGCTCCTCACAAGCCATGCCGAGTCCAGTCTAAAAGAAGCCTACTGACTTACCTTATCGAGTCAGGAAGCAGCAGATGACAGTCACACAGAGGATGACGGAAAAGAAAGAGTTTCATTGTTTTGTATTATTATTGGCTGTGTTTCATACTATAACTCGCTCAGTGGATTAAAAATCCACTATTTGAACCCGTGACTGTGTTGGAACATATTGGGTCTGGGGCTCAGCGGTGCCCCCTACTGGTTACACCTGATGATAGAATTCATCCACAGGCCCAGGAGAGATCGTCTAGGTTTACATCTTCAAAAGAGTATTTATAAACATACAAACATTATGTGAGGCTGTGAAATTCAGCTGATGTCTTTGTTTTGTATAACTGAGTGTTGAAGGTGATCAGCACTGCTGGCAAGAAAGCCTCGTTGAGGAAGACCCTTCAACAATCGCACGTCAGTAAATGGGCTGCAAAGGAACACAAATACAAATGCAGGGATTTTGGAGGAGTGCATTCATGGCCTGTCCATCCTGCCGACTACTCCAGTCCCTTTGTATTGTTGTAATCAGCCTGGAAGTGATTGTTGAGAGCAGCCAGTGGCATTTGATAGACTCAGACAGATGACACATTATGAATCAAAGATGGACAACCAGAAAACGGGACAGACGGGCGGTCAATATTTTTGCATTGCATTTCTTTTTTATTTTCAATCAAGGTACATCCTTTTAGGTTTAAAAATGTTTTACATGTAATGCAGGACAGATACAGACCTAAATTTGGAAGTAATAGGAAACTAAAAAAAACTCCACGATGGATTAATAAAGATTTAAAAAAGAAGTTGCAAAGGAAAAAACTGCTGTATAAGGCATATAGGACTAATGACTGCAAAGAGAATCGTAGCGCGTATGAGAACATGAGGGCAACCATTAAGAAGGATATCAGAGAGGCTAAAAGACAGTTGGAGAGGAATATAGCAGATAAGGCGAAAGAAGACCCCAAGAGATTCTTTCAGTATTTTAGTAGTAAAAGAACAGTTAAGGAGGAGGTCAAGTTCATCAGGAATAGTAAAGGAGAATTAAAAGATACAGACAATGAAATAGCAGATGCCCATAACTTACAATTTTCTGAGGTGTTTACAAGTGAGCAAGTGGATAACCTCAGAGCAGTAACAGGGACTACTAAGGAGGTACTGAGGGATTTGGAAATTGTAGAGGGAGAAGTGCTGCTCAGATTAAATAAGATGAAATCAAACAAATCACCAGGACCAGATAATATTTATCCTTGTGTTCTTAAGGAGGCTAGTGAGTACAAATATAAACCTTGACACATATTTTTAGGAAGTCACTGCACACTGGAGAGATTCTGAAGGAATGGAAAATGGCAAATATCATCCAATTATATAAAAAGGGCAGATCAGAGCAACTATAGGCCAGTAAGCTTAACAAGCATCACAGGAAAATTAATGGAAGGAATTATTAAGGATAAGATTGAGCAACACATGGCAAGGACAGGAGTTATTCTGAACAGTCAGCATGGGTTCAGAAGAGGGAGGTCGTGTTTTACTAACATGTTGGAATTCTATGAGGAGGCAACAAAAGGATACGATCAAAGTGGAGCAGATGAGATTATTTATCTGGACTTTCAGAAAGCATTTGATAAGGTGCCACATGAGAGGTTGGGCATCAAGTTAAAAGAAGTGGCAGTTCAGGGTGATGTTTTTAGATGGGTGCAGAATTGGCTGAAACACAGGAAGCAGAGGGTGATGGTGCGAGGAACCTCATCAGAACTGGCCGATGTTAAGAGTGGTGTTCCACAGGGGTCAGTGCTAGGGCCATTGCTATTTTTAATATATATAAATGATTTAGATAGGAATATAAGTAACAAGCTGGTTAAGTTTGCAGATGATACCAAGATAGGTGGATTAGCAGATAATTTGGAATCCGTTATATCATTACAGAAGGACTTGGATAGCATACAGGCTTGGGCAGATTTGTGGCAAATGAAATTTAATGTCAGTAAATGTAAAGTATTACACATAGGAAGTAAAACTATTAGGTTTGAATACACAATGGGCGGTCGGAAAATCGAGAGTACACCTTATGAGAAGGATTTAGGAGTTATAGTGCACTCCAAGCTATCAACTTCCCAAAAGTGTCCAGAAGCCATTAAGAAGGCTAACAGAATGTCAGGTTATATAGCGCCTTGACGTGTGGAGTACAAGTCACAGGAGGTTCTGCTCAAGTCTTTAGAACACACTGGTGAGGCCTCATCTTGAGTCCTGTGTGCAGTTTTGGTCTCCAGGCTAAAAAAAAGGACATAGCAGCACTAGAGAAAGGTCCAGAGAAGAGCGACTAGGCTGATTCCAGGTCTACAGGGGTTGAATTATGAGGAAAGATTAAAAGAGCTGAGCCTTTACAGTTTAAGCAAAAGAAGATTAAGAGGTGACATGATTGAAGTGTTTAAAATTATGAAGGGAATTAGTCCAGTGGATCGAGACTTGTATTTTAAAATGAGCTCATCAAGAACACGGGGCACAGTTGGAAACTTGTTAAGGGTAAATTTCGCACAAACATTAGGAAGTTTTTCTTTACACAAAGAACGATAGACACTTGGAATAAGAGACCAAGTAGTGTGGTAGACAGTAAGACGTTAGGGACTTTCAAAACTCGACTTGATGTTTTCTTGGAGGAAACAAGTGGATAGGACTGGCGAGCTTTGTTGGGCTGAATGGCCTGTTCTTGTCTAGATTGTTCTAATGTTTTCATTCTTCATTCTTGGAAAATGATTGGTCAGGGTTGAGCCTTCTGCGCTAAGAGAGAAACAGACAATTCATTGAATTAATAGAAAGAGGTCACAGCCCTTGAAATTTCCTAGGTGATTCTTTTTAGTATCTTATGTGAGTTCTGTGACCGTGTGAAGACCGCGTCCCCCTCCCTCAGCTTTATTCACATCTTCATGAATTAAGCATCTCTCCAAACCAGGTTTTGACAGGCGTGGCAGGACATGTGCATTAATGTGTGCGGAGCCGGGTCGATGACTGAAAGTAAAACTATAAGGTTGCAAGCTCAAGAACCATTTCATGAGACTAGAGTTCTTATCTTTCTGACAGTATAGCCATTGAAGAGGAGCGTGATCAGTCACCAATGTCAAATTACGACCCCATAAATAATTACGGAACGCATCCACAGCCCATTTAATCGGCAAACGTTCTTTCTCAATAGTCGAATAGTGGCAATCCCGTAAAAGCATGTTTCTACTTAAAATTACAACAGGGTGCTCTTTACCATCAAAAATCTGAGACAGGACAGCGCCTATAGCAAATGCACTAGCGTCCGTCTGTAGAGCAAAATCCTTAAGAGAAGTCGGGATTCCACAAAACCGGGTAAGAAGACAAAGCAGTTTTCAAATCACAAAAGGAACGTTCACAAACATCTGACCAAAACACATGGGGGTCCCGGTCCTGTTTCCATTGGCAAAGTGCAGAGCCCTTAGCCAGACCCAGAACATTCAAGTCATCTTGAGGATCCATCTGTACAACCACTTCTGGTACCGCTTGTCACACTTCAATCAATCAATCAATCAATCAATCAACATTTATTTATATAGCACATATTCATACAAAAAAATGTAGCTCAAAGTGCTTTACAAAATGAATAGAGAAATAGAAGACACAATAAAAGATAAACATAAGTCAACATTAATTAACATAGAATAAGAGTAAGGTCCGATGGCCAGGGTGGACAGAAAAACAAAAAACTCCAAAGGCTGGAGAAAAAAATAAAATCTGTAGGGGTTCCAGACCACGAGACCTTCCAGTCCCCTCTGGACAATCTACCTAACATAAGTCAAACAGTCCTCTTTGGATTTAGCGTTTTCATCGAAGGACCTGATGATGATGGTCACGTAGACTTCTGGCTTTCAGTCCATCAATGTTGGTGCATCATGATGCTTTGAGTAGGTGGTGGTGGCGCAGGCCGCCACCACAAAGAAACCGGAAAAAGAACCAGAAGAGAGAGTAGGGGTCAGTACTGATTTTAGAGCCACCATGAATAGTTATTATGATGAATTGAACATACAGAGTATCAGTATTAAGTTAAAGTGAAGTTATAAAAAGGCCATGTTAAAGTAATGTGTTTTCAGCAGTGTTTTAAAGTGCTCTACTGTATCAGCCTGGCGAATTCCTATTGGCAGGCTATTCCAGATTTTAGGTGACTAACAGCAGAAGGCCGCCTCACCACTTCTTTTAAGTTTAGCTCTTGGAATTCTAAGGAGACACTCATTTGAGGATCTGAGGTTACGATTTGGAATATAAGGTGTCAGACACTCCGATATATAAGATGGAGCGAGATTATTTAAGGCTTTATAAACCATAAGCAGTATTTTAAAGTCAATCCTGAATGACACAGGCAACCAGTGTAGTGACATCAAAACTGGAGAAATGTGTTGGATTTTCTTTTCCCAGTTAGGATTCTAGCAGCTGCATTCTGCACTCGTTGCAAATGATTTATGTCTTTTTTGGGTAGTCCTGAGAGGAGTGCGTTACAGTAATCTAGTCTACTGAAAACAAAAGCGTGAATTAATTTCTCAGCATCTTTCAATGATATAAGAGGTCTAACTTTAGCTATGTTTCTTAAGTGAAAAAATGCTGTCCTAGTGGTCTGATGAATATGCGATTTAAAATTCAGATTACAGTCAACGGTTACCCCTAAATTTTTTACTTCCGTCTTAACTTTTAATCCTAGTGCATTAAGTTTATTTCTGATAACCTCGCTGAATCATTATTGCCAATTACCAAAATTTCAGTTTTCTCTTTATTTAGTTTGAGAAAATTACTATTCATCCATTCAGAAATACCAGTAAGACATTGTGTTAGTTTATCGAAAGAGTCGGAGTCATCAGGTACTATAGATAAGTACAGCTGTGTGTCATCAGCATAGCTGTGGTAGCTCACGTTGTAACCTGAGATAATCTGACCTAACGGAAGCATGTAGATTGAGAAGAGCAGCGGACCCAGGATAGAGTCTTGTGGAACACCATATTGGATATCATGTGTCTTTGAGATTTGATTACCACAAATCACAAAGAATTTTCTCCCTGCCAGGTAGGATTCAAACCAATTTAAGACACTGCCAGAGAGGCCCACCCATTGACTAAGGCGATTTCTAAGAATATTATGATCAATGGTGTCAAATGCAGCACTCAGATCTAAGAGGATGAGAACAGATAAATGGCCTCTGTCTGCATTTACCCGCAAGTCATTTACTACTTTAACAAGTGCAGTTTCTGTACTGTGTGTACAGTTTCTGTGGGTCATACAGTTGCACAGATTCATTCAGGGTTTTCAAGAAACATAAACTTTATTCATGAACAGCATAATAAAGCAGAGGATATCTGGGGGAGAAGAGAGGAAAGGCAATGAGACGCAAGGACAGCTGCTCTACAGGGTTTGAAATGTTCGAGACGCAGATGACGCGACACGGCGGCAGCAGCAGCAAGACAGCAGCTAATGGAGGACAGAGGAGGTAAAAAACTATTTGTTGCCATTGTATCACCGTTTAAGAGGGGGTTTCGGTGGAGTGACCCCGTCTTCTAGGGGTGCGCTTAGCCCGCCTCTTCATAATAGAAAGAGAAGAGTGAGAAGGCCTTGCCGCATCGTGCGAACAAACAGCTGGTGAAGGATGTGAGATACTTGTCCTTTAAAAGAAGACTCATCTTTTGTCATACTTCATGACTAAACATAACTTTAACTGAAATTCAATTAGCAAAAAGTAAAGATAAGTTTTTAAGAATGGGGCATTCTCTCCACGTCACCTCATGCCACTCCTATGGCATCCACAAAAGAGAATTGTCACCTCATCCAGCCAAAGATTTGCCTCTGCAGCCCACACATGCTTACCAACTTGATGATCTTTCAGGGCTTCAGTCTGTTAGAGTTCGTCTTCCTGATGCAAATCCTCCTCCAAGTCCTCATTCAAATCCTTTTCCTATTAGCCCACTGAGACTGCAAGGATAAAACATAAAATGACAAATCGTGAGTGGATTTCCATTCCCATATTTCTCCATTGCTCCTGGAGGAGATACGTTCTAGCTGTAGGACAACTGGCATAGTAAACCATTCAATTTGTTCACACATAATGCAGCACAGTGTTAAAAAAAAAAAAAAAATGTTACATTTCTGGTAAAAATAAAAACTGGCAGCTGTACTTTACGGAATTTTAGTGTAAAAAAGAAGATGACAGTATTTTGAGGTCTACACTATGAAAAATGTCAGTAAATGTAACGGTAAAAATACTGTGAATGGTGAAAATAAAATACCTTTTCTAAAAAAAAGGAAAGTTACCTTATGCTCTACTGAAAATAACCCAAATGTCTTAAACAATACATTTCATTACTTTTTACAGCCAAGTTCTGTAAAATCGATATATTTATACCTTCAGAATATGCCACACGCCGTCTACTGATTACGGTTACACTGAAAAAATGGCTGTTAATTTTACAGTTTAAAACTGTTGAACAGTGAAGGTAAGCAACTGTAAAGAGTAAAGCGCTGCTTCAGTAACACCGAAGTTAGGATATTTGTATATGGACACGCCCCCTTTTACCATATTGTTACCGTTGCACAGTGGGGAGAAAAGCAAATTTTAAACGGAGTTAGCAGACGTATTTTTCCCTTGCATGCTGAAGGTTTTTTGAGATTATGGAAGGTGATTTAGGGTGGGTGGTATTCAATAAGCTAGGACACCAAACACCACCAAAGCAAACACTTCTTCTCCACCAGACAATGTGCCACACCTTCCTTAAACATTGATGTTTTTTCACTGTATAATTAAATGAGGGGTGGCACGGTGGCGCAGTGGGTAGCATGTTCTCCCCGTATCTGCGTGGTTTCTTCCGGGTGTTCCGGTTTCCTCCCACAGTCCAAAGACATGCAGGTTAGGTGCATCGGCGATTCTAAATTGTCCCTACTGTGTGTGGATGTGTGTGTGCCCTGCTGTGGGTTGGCACCCTGCCCGGGGTTTGTTTCTTGCCTTGTGTCTTGTGTTGGCTGGGATTGGCTCCAGCAGATCCCCGTGACCCTGTGGTTAGGATATAGCGGGTTGGATGATGGATGGATGGATGGATGTACCTCTAAGGGAGGGATATCACCTTCATATATTATATCTATATACGTTCAGATTATATAACATGCTGCAATTACAAAAGAATTAATTCCAAGGGAGCTAACGCCCCCTGGTGGAAACAAGCATACAGTCCCAGGGCACTGGCATTGACGATAAAGTAAACACCAGGACCACTAAAGCAAGTGTAGCCTCAGGCAGACTTCATGCTACATCTGAAGCACAAGAGGCGTAAGCCCACCGATGAAGCTGAAGGTGTTTAGGGTTGTAAAATGTGAAGGGAGTACTGAGAAATTCAACCATTTCCAAAACTATGTGTCTCTGAAAGGTCCTTCATGTTAAGTTCCTTCATCCTTTCTTTATGTATTTCATTATTTTTGCTTGTTTTGCATTAATTTTAGAATTTCCTTGCACTTTGTACACATGACAATAAAATTAACTTGACATGATTAGGGCCATTTTAAGCATCAGCCGTCTCTAAAATCAGACACAGGCCGAGAGTTTGAAAGGGCAGCTGCTGAATTCAGGATAACAAGACACATAAAGTTTAAAAGAGAATTCATAATGAAATCCGATCATTCACTCCACCTTTTAGAGTCTGTGCTTTACTATTCACAACAACATCATTATATAATCACACCATGTCTGTGTTAAGCACAAACAGTTCAAAAGAGACACTTAAAGTAAAAAGAGAAGCTGCTCAGGGGCCTCAAACCTCCAAAACGCAGTGTCGAGGATGCCAGGGGCGACGACCTGACCGGGGACGCCTAGACCGGAAGTGGGCGTGCGCCCATCTGGGATCACGTGGGGGCCGCCTTCCTGGTTGCTTTGGGGGCACGGGTTGAGGGCATGGAAGCCCCACCCTGTAGGGGCCCGTGGTCACTGCCAGAAGGCGCCCCAATGCCTTGGGGACCTGTTGCTTCAGCACTTCCGCCACACCAGGAAGTGCTGGGGGGAAGAATTAGAAGGATACCCGGAGAGCTGCCGGGAGGACAGCCGGCACTTCCGCCGCGCTGGGGCGTGGCCAAGAGGGGAATGCCGGGAACCATCTGGAGCTCATCCGGGAGAGTATAAAAGGGGCCGTCTCCCTTCATTCAGGGCTATAGTCGGGTGGAAGAAGGACGAGGCACGAGAGAGGTGTGGAGGCGGCCCGAAGAGAAGGCATTTGTGGCCAGGACTGTGTTTGGGTTTTGTGCACTTATTTGAACTGGGTCTGAGTGACCAAAATATTGTAAATATTTGTAAATAAACACGTGTGGTGGTTGAAGAACAACATGTCCGCCTTTCTGTGTCCGGGTCGGCTCCACATCTGGCGTAGCCGGCAGGATGCTCCGCCTGTTTCAAGGCGGGGACCTGGTAATAACAAATTTGTTGTGGACGGGCCGGTTCAGCAGGGGATCCCAACCACGTTCCGCGGGTGCTGCGTGCACACAGCCCCGCGGGGTAAAGGAACCCCACGGACCGCCAGGGGTCCGCAGCAGTGTTTGTGTTTGTTGATTCAGTGATGGCTACAGATACATAATCAGCCCTGCTAACTCCATCTATCACCCGACTTTGGATTTTCTCTGCTAATACGTGAACTCAACATGCAGGAACCTGTTTCATGTCTTCATAAACTTTATCCATTAATTGATCACTCGCTAGCTCCAGTAAATGCCTAAAACTGACTCTTTGAGTTCCACCATTCAGTAAAGGTTTTACTATGCTTAGCCAATATTCATGTAAATTGGAGGGAAGAGCAAGTTGCTCAGTGTTGGTCGAGTTGGTTATTTTCCCATTTTTAGATCTCTATTTTCTTGCACTGGACCCCCACCTGTGGTGGATAAAAGAAGATTTCTGCTCCAAAACTGAATGGACACGGAGCTCTGTGGACACAGTCGAGGACAGAGGATGTGCCCCCTGTTCTGTGTGCCATTGTGTGTACGGCACTGCACTCCACTCCACAATGAACACGTCCATGTTTTGTTGTCTGAATCCTGAAGAGTCGATGTGCTCAGACGCACACAGGACACACAGACACAACATCTGGAGGCACAGACTTGACCACTTATGAAAAATGACTGCTGACAACATTTATAGCACACAGATCCTTGTGGCTACATGGACGAGCACAGTATGAAGATTATCTACTCTTAATTTCAAGGGAGGAAAATTTTTAGTTTGTTTTCACTTTAACAAGTAAATTAATTGTGATGAGCCTCCCACAAACCAGAGTGATCAGAGAAAAAATTGACAAACATTCTTGAGAGGCACATTCTCCATTCTACTCACAAAGAGGCCGAGATATCAGCTACAGCTTTTATGGTTCCAGATGATTCTTCCTCCTGGACACCTGGAAAGTGAGGATTCTAAAAGTAAGAACAGAAGTGCAATGAAACTTTAGTAAGAACGGGTTTTGCAAACATATTTAAATACAAATGGCAAAGGCCAGAACTCACAGAAGCCATTTCCTCACAGCACAGGCACAGCAGAACCAGCAAGGCGGCGAGTCTCATGGTGGGTCTGACACTGAAACGCCTGTTGTGGTTAACAGCAAGACCTCCTTATATAACAGATCAGGCAGGGTGAGACACGTCTACAGGGTGGGATGAGGACAACTGGGAGGAAAGCCAATTCAAATCAGAACTTGTTTGCCTTGGAAGAAAAAAATAAAAGAAGCTGCAGTCAAATGACAAACCATAAAGGTGAGCTCATCAACTCTGCACAGGCTCTGCATTCAGAAAAGAAAAAAAAAATGGAATTTTTGCAAAAGATTATCATGTAATTAGTCTGTCACAGAAACATTCTGTTGAAAAAGTAAAAGTGCTACGCATATAAGTCATCATTTGTGAACGATATGTCAAAGAAATAGAAAGTTTAAAGCAGGATCACCACATCTTCCTTGGGGTTGACTGTCTGCCCCTCTCCTCATACCTGCCTGTCTGTCTGTCCATGTGAAGCAACTCGGATTCCAGTGGACTCATCTTGCTAATATCTGTTACACTTGTTTTTCAAGAAAATTTGTCTGAAATGCTCAATTTACATTCAGATAGAGCAAACAGAGTGTGTTGTACGAGTTTCTGAAACAAAAGTCTCGGTTTCGGCGTTTTAAATTTTCTAAACCTCATGCGAGAAGCATGTCATACGGTGAACCTTCAGCTGATTCCGCAAAGGGGGCAGGCGAGAGTCTCCATTAAGAAATTATTGGCCAATTTTCAAAGTGATTTGTCTTTAAACAAAGAAGCAATGAACGTTATCTTGAATACTTCCAATACTAGTTAATTAAGTACCAATTAACATCACGTGTGGGGTTTTACTTTTTGCTCTCTGATATACGAAGTATAGGGAAAGTATTGCATTTGTCCAAAAATTCGATATCAAGATTTTAATGAATCTGGACGTTTTAGACCTCCCCAAGTCCAAAAATACAATTTTTGGAATTATGTGTGTGTCTGTGTGTGAACACGATAACCTGTGTACTTAGTAACTTAGGTCAACCAAATTTTGGATACAAGTATTAGGTACAAGACGTAGATTTCTAGCAACTTTTGGGCAATTCTATGTCTATGGTTATACCTACCAGGTAACGCTTGTAGTTGGTCTCCCAGTTGTCGAAGAAGGCGGGTGTTTGCTGACTGCCTGACCAATCACAAGCGTTACCTGTTTGGTAACCACCCAAATATTCACATTGCGATCGGACACACATACAAATATATATATATATATATATATATATATATATATATATATATATATATATATATATATATATATATATATGTATATATATATATATATATATATATGTATGTATATATATATATATATATACAGTATATATATATATACATATATACATACAGTAATATATATATAATAATAATAATAATAAATTTTATTTATATTGCACTTCATATTTTAGAAATCTCAAAGTGCTACATAGTAAAAACAAACATAATAAAACAAGAAAATCTTTGTATGATTTAACAAAATATCTTTCTAAAAAGATGAGTTTTTAGATTCCGTTTAAAAACATCAGTCAACTGTGGGGCTCTCAGGTAGTCAGGGAGGGCGTTCCACAGTCTCGGCGCCACAGATGAAAAGCCCTATCACCCATACTGTGAAGCTTGGTTCTAGGGACTTGGAGAGTGTTAGTGTGTACAGAGCGGAGAGTACGTGAGGAGGTATGAGGGGTAAAGTAAAGGGGGGCATGTCCATAGATGCACTGATGGGTAAGGAGAACGACCTTGAACTCAATTCTGAGTGGAACAGGGAGCCAGTGAAGGGTTTTCAGGATTGGGGTGATATGGTCATGCTTTCGCACCCTCATCAGCATCCTGGCAGCGCAATTCTGAATATACTGGAGTCTCTGAATACTTTTGCCAGGAATCCCGATGAGGAGCACATTACAGTAATCCAATATATATATATATATATATATATATATATATATATATATATATATATATATATATATATATATATAATTATGGAACAGGCAAATACAATGATTTTTTGAATAGATAACCTCAAAGCCTGATTATATAAAGTTAGCGACAAAATATATAAAGTCATTCCTGAATATAGAAAGTCAGCGTCAGAATATATAAAATCATTCCTGAATATAAAAAGTTAGGACAATTCACAAATAAAATGGACTAGCTCCAACAAATATTCTCTAATTTCCGTGTTTTATCATTTTACTCATACTAGCGAAAGGAAAACTTCGACGGAAGGCACTCAGAATTTATTGTGCTTGTGAGGTTCGTCCAAAACTGCGCCCATACAAAAATAATAAATAAATATAGTGTTCAAAATGCTGGGCACATACATCATTTTGAATACATTAACTGAACAGTTTTTTTTTTTTTGTTAACTTATTTCATTACATTGTATTAGGAACGACGGGCTGCTGCCTCACAGTAAGGAGACATGTGGTTTGCTTCCCGGGTCCTCCCTGCGTGGAGTTTGCATGATCTCCCCGTGTCTGCGTGGGTTTCCTCCGGTTGCACCGGTTTCCTCCCACAGTCTAAAGACATGCAGGTTGGGTGCATTGGCGATCAGAAATTGTCCTTGGTGTGTGTGCGTGTGTGCCCTGCGGTGGGCTGGCGCCCTACCCGGGGTTTGTTTCCTGCCTTGCGCGCTTTGTTGGTTGGGATTGGCTCCAGCAGACCACCGTCACCCTGTAGTTAGGATATAGTGGAATTAATAATGGATAGATATATACTCAGCAAAAAAAAGAAACGTCCTCCGCCTTTCAACTGTTTTTACTTTCAGTAAACTTAATGTGTAAATATTTGTATGAACACTAAAACAGTCAACACCACAAGACATAAACTAAAAATGTTTCACAATGTGTCCCTGAATGAAGGGAGGCTCAAAATCAAAAGTACCAGTCAGTATGTGGTGTGGCCACCAGCTGCTTGAAGTACTGCAGTACATCTCCTCCTCATGGACTGGACCAGATTTGTCAGTTCTTGCTGTGAGATGTTACCCCACTCTTCCACCAAGGCACCTACAAGTTCCTGGACATTTCTGGGGGGAATGGCCCTAGCCATCGATCCAAATCGATCCCGCTCCAGGGTACAGGCCTCGGTGTAACGCTCATTCCTTCGACGATAAACACGAATTCCGTCCATCACCCCTGGTGAGACAAAACCGTGACTCATCAGTGAAGAGCACTTTTTGCCACTCCTGTCTGGTCCAGCGAAGGTGGGTTTGTGCCCATAGGTGGCGTGGTTGCTGGTGATGTCTGGTAAGGACCTGCCTTACAACAGGCCTACAAGCCCTCAGTCCAGCCTCTCTCAGCCTATTGCGGACAGTCTGAGCACTGATGGAGGGATTGTGTGTTCCTGGTGTGACTCGGGCAGTTGTTGTGGCCATCCTGTACCTGTCACACAGGTGTGATATTTGGATGTACCGATCCTGTGCAGGTGTTGTTACACGTGGTCTTCCACTGCGAGGATGATCAGCTGTCCTTCCTGTCTCCCTGTAGCGCTGTCTTAGGCGTCTCACAGTGCGGACATGGCAATTTATTGCCCTAGCCACATCAGCAGTCCTCATGCCTCCCTGCAGCATGCCTAATGCACATTCACGCAGATGAGCAGGGACCCTGGGCATCTTTCACAGTCGGTAGACAAGTCTCTTTAGTGTCCTGCGTTTTTAGAACTGTGATTTTAAATGCCTACTTTCTGTAAGCTGTTAAGGTCTTAACGACCATTCCACAGGTGCATTATGGTTAATTGAACATGCATGGAAAACATTGTTTAAACCCTTTACAATGAAGATCTGTAAAGTTATTTGGATTTTTAAAACATTATTGTTGAAATACACAGTCCTGAAAAAGGGACGTTTCTTTTTTTGCTGAGTATATATGTGCCTATGTGGGGGTACAAGAAACTATTGAAATCGTCAGAAAAAAATGCAAATGTAGAAATGTCAGGTAATTGAAAGGAACTGCTCTGCACATCTCTCTCTTACGAGGATTCATTTTGCCGATGTGCTCGCCTTGCTTCTGTATTAGTGCTAAGCGAGTTTTCTGTTTCCTCAGAGGCAGAGCCCTTTCCCTGAATCCACCTCTCACTTCTGGGCTGGACAAACAGACACACACACACACACTTCCATGCGTAGACGTTTATATATAAGATATATAAACTTATCTTTTTTTTTTCAAACACAGGACAAGTTCATTCTAAATCTTACTCTGCCTCAGGATGCCTATATTTCCTTGAACATACATGTTCAAGATGAAAATTTCTCAAATACTTTCTGATTAAATTGAATCATTTCCCTAAGCCTGACAGAACAATTTAGCCTCATGCTGTTGTCTCGGGAAGTGTTTCCCAACCTTTTTTTTGTCTATAGTGGCACACTTGCTGTAACCAAAATTATCCCAAGGCACACCACTACTCTACTAACCACAAATACATATACATCTCATCTCTTATTCTAGAAAGGCTGTGTCAATTTTTGGTCCACCTCTTTATTGTGCCTTCTAATGTCAATTCTGTAGCCTTTATATTGATATTTAGCAATGCTAACCCTGCCAAAAATATTTAACCTCATAGTATTATCTAGATGACTGTGGCTACTTTCATGCCCCTTGCATTTTTCAGGAGGATGTTTTAGATCTCGTACCCCCGTCGTTGTCCCAACACTTTGAAACAGCAAACAGGGAAAGGAACAAAAGGCATGTTACTCCACACCCAGTTAGCCAACTCCATTTGTCATAGCAAGAGCTGGAAAAAGTCCAAATGTAAGCTCATCCTCCAATTCTTAAATCCATACTCCCTTATTTTCTTTTTTACTTTCTCATATAGGGAAAGTATTGTAATCGTCCAAAAATTTGATGTCGAGATTTTGATGAATTTCAACGTTTTAGCCCTCCCTGAGTCCAAAAATACCATTTTTGGAATTATGTCTGTGTGTCTGCCTGCCTGTGTGTGTGTGTAAATATGATAACTTGAATACGCGTTTACTTAGGTCAACCAAATTTTGCATACAAGTATTCAGTACTATTTCTGCTAACCGGAAGTGGTGCTTTACCTGAACACATACTCGATATATTTTTTTTTTTTATTCATTCAGCTGCAGAGTCTAATTTATTCAATTTCACTTTTATAATAATTGTTCAATATATTATTCATTTGATGTGATTTGTTCTCCATGGTTCTTTAATGTACATAATATAACAATATAATCCTTGTCTTGCGGTTTGCTCCTCAAATATCAATCCCCATATCTGAGTATAAGAGAAAGTTGAGGGGAGACCACTCCCGATTTTTTTATCAATTTAAAATTTTTGAAGGGGTGTTTTGTTAAAATTGTCTTTAATTTCAGGAGTTCTGCTTGAAGTTGCCATTAAAGTCATCTGAGGTGTGAGAGATGGCCGGCAGCTTATCCTGGCCAAAACATCTAGGCCACTAGATGGAGTCCTCCATGCAGCATGGAGGTGCCCCAGATTCCCGCAGGGAATCATGGGAGATGGAGTTCGACTTCACAGCCCTGTTGGGTGCCGTGGGTGCTATCGGGTGATGCTGCAGGGAGACACGGGGATTTCTATTTTCCCTATAGCCCGGAATACTGATGCTGAAGAAAAATATGTCTTCATCTGACCCGGAAGTGCTATGAAATCACATGGACAGAAGGACAAAAGCACTTCCGCATTAAGGACTGTATAAAGCACAATGCGAGACCCAGCAAGCTGAGCCAGAGTTGGGTGGTAGTGTGACAGAGTCTCTGGGAGGAGAGGAGGATTTATTGTATTTGTGATTATTGATTTATTGTTTATGGTGGTGTTAGTGGTGTCTACTGGGGCACAATATCGAAAAGAAGAAATTAAAATATTTCTAAGTGCTTTTACTTGGTGTCTTGGACATTGGTCTGCAGGGTTTGAGGAGCGACTGCACCCTCTAGTGTCACAGTGGTAAGGTAACATTAAAGGCGGGCGTGAACCGTTAACCATTGACGCTGTCACACACATGCGCATAGGGGACAGTTTACAGGCTCAAACAGTGCTGTTTATCGGCCAGACCAGGGCATCCTCTCTCTGCCTCTCAGTGACATCACCACAAAAACCACCCACTGACATCACTTCCGGCCAAACCTGATGACACCACTTCCTCCTATCTGCCATATTTATAGAACAGACTCTCCCTGTTAGTTCAGTCGTGAACACCGATCTGAAAAGACGTGCTTCTTTCATTTTGCTGATTTTTTCAGTTTACGGGGTGGCCATCCCCAAACCTTTTACAGTGGTACCTCGGTATACGTCTGCTTTGGAATAAGTCCAACTTGGTATACGTCCTGTTTGGACACAAAAAATTTTGCTTGGTATGCGACCTTTGTTTGGAATACGACTCACGTGCTAACCTTGTTTACCTCTCTCGAGACAAAGCCACAACTGCCCATGAGCGTTAGTGTGCCAGTTCCTAGCATTCAGTGAACAACCCGCGCTATAACTCTCTGGATCCACAGCTCCTGTCAAAGTCCAGCTTGAAAATAAATAATCACCGTGCTCGCAGCTTGGTGAGAGGGGGCGTGGTTGTTATGTGGCTGAAGGTTGTCAGGGCGATTAGCGATGTGGGCGTTTCTCACCAAAGTGTACTTGTGAGGGACCGTCCGCATTCATGACTGTTCCTGGGGCTGCTTATCTTGATAAATAGAAGCGCGAGTCGGCTAGAAGAGGAGTAAAAAGGAAGAACAGACGGGAGGTTGAGTGAGTGAGTCAGTGAGTGAGTGAGTGAGTGAGAGAGTGAGAGTGAAGTAGGCAGAGTTAACGTCAGCTGCAAATAGGGTGACTCCCCTTTAGGGAAGCAGGGGGGCCGCCAGGTAATCGTTGATGCACTGTGTCATGTTCATGCTGTGGTAATAAAATAAAGCAGAAGACAAGTACGGTGGAACCTCGGTATACGTCCTTAATTCGTTCCAGACCCTTTGACTTATACCAAACAAGACGTATACCATATATACCGTATATAGCTTCTTCTTGTTTTGTATTTTTTATTTTTATTTTTATTTTTTATTTTAACTTTGTTGTTTTTAAGAAGACTTTTTTCTATTGTTTTTAACCTCCACGTTTCACTTCTGATTTTATGGATTTATTGGAACTTTGGAGACTGCACTTTAATTTGAACACCTTGTTTTGTTAATTGTTTTAATAAAAGCACTTTGCACTTTTTCACCATCCCCTTGCTTTACCGATGAGGTTAGCAGCGAGGCACATTACTAACGGTGTAGGATTCAAGGGCTCCCCGGCAGCAGATGGGAGCATACAGCAAACCTGCATCGTCAAAACGTGATTTTGTGTTTTTTTCATGTAAATTTGAATTGATTGTTGAAAAGTATGAAGGTGGCATGCGTATCCGGGACATGGCTGTTGCATACCGTTTGCCGAGAACAACGGTATCTACGATTGTGAAAAACAAAGATGTTATTAAAAAGTAAAGTGAGGTAAAATGTTCATTTATTTCATCTAATTGCTTTTGTATTTATGTATTTTAGTATTAAGCAGTGTTTAAATTATTTTATACAACCCCATCAATGTATAATATGCCAATAGCAATAGGATTTTTTTTTTCATGGGAAAGGATTAATCATTTTCCCATTATTTCTTATGGGAAAAATTTGTTTGGCATACGTCCTGTTTGGTATAAGTCAAAGGGTCTGGAACGGATTAAGGACGTATACCGAGGTTCCACTGTACTTGTCTTCTGCTTTATTTTTTTACCACAGTGTGAACATGACATAGTGCATCAACGATTGTCCAGTCACATTGCATTAAAAAACCTAAAACAATACTAATTCATAGTCAATAAATGTGAGAGTGTCAGGGGGGCAGAGGGCTGCATCCCCGGAAAAAATGTGAAAGCAACCAATTAAAAGGCAGCTTCAGGTCACCTGCTTGCCAAAAGATCACAGACTTAACATTATCTATCATTTGGGCTGGCGTCCAATTTCAGTCTGTAATGTAGGGTGCTGGGGAGCTGATTTGCTCAATAGGCCTGGTGTCAGCGCATGTCAACATCCATTAATATTTGGTTCCAACTTTTATTTGTTACATTTCTGCGTGAATGAAAACAAAAAAATAATTCTCTGTCAATAGGTGTATTTCTGGATTGTTGGACGCTGGCCGATATGTAGAAAAAAATAATAATAATAATAAAATATTCAATGTATGGTATGCTACCCATGAGACTAGCAGACAAGAAAACCTGGACTTGGCCTGTGTGATTCTAAGCAGCAAGATGTTTTTTAAAACGAGGAACCCGTTGGTATTTCACAAATCTGTTACCCTCCATTCATTGTTTGTTTCTGTATTAAGCCTATCATGGATCTAAATAAATGCAAGATCTTTCTGGAACCTTTATGTGGAGGGTCTTTTGGGAACCATTGGCATTGCTCTGAAGAGCTGCTCTGGCACCTTTAGTCTTAAGAGTGTGCTGGACACTATAAAGATGAGCTCATGGCAGCGGTGGGACAGTTCACATTTTTACCTGAAGCTAGTGGTCAGTACAGGTCAATGGCACCTCCTCATGCTGATGCTGTCAGGAACAAATGAGACCTATGGAGATCATGAACTGGTGACTTTAACATCATGATACATATACTGTACAGGGTGGTCCAGATCTAATTATGCAACTCTTAATGCAATGCAGGAAAACAATACAATTTCGGGTGATTGATGCTACCAGTCCGGACAAACATTTTGTTGATTTGGGAGATCGTGTTCCTATGCACTGCAGGCAGTCCAAATTCCTCCAACATCCTGCGTTGCACAGTGTTATAGCGTAATGAAAATTGCATAATTAGATCTGCACCACCCTATGCTTGGCTCAAGGAAAAGGAAGATATTCATGTTTTATGGAAACAAAATTCTCAGTGAGATCATTCACACATATGGGGGCCCACCTGTCTGTCTGCTTTACAGGAATGGAGGCACCTGAAACAAGCTGGGAAACCTCTGGCTGACTCCAGTGTTTGTGATCTGGCCTTTGTTGTCAATGCAGTCCAGACTCGAATCCTGATATTCAGTTGTCTCTCACGTTGCCTTTTAAGCAGAGCTGCTTGTGACAGGAGATTTACAGCAGCAAACATTATGAGGAACGAGTGCAGAAGCTGCATGTCGGAGAAGACCTCGCAGGCTGACCACTGAAACATTTGACACGAAGCTTGCAGTTAAATTGTGCTTGCAAACAGAACACCAGAGGGTTATTTTAAAAAAAGAACAAAGCTCATTCCAGGTTAAAAATGGATATGAAAATGAAGTGAACAGCGAGTTTGACAACTTTTAATTTGTCTGTGTGCCAAGTCTGTTCATGCAGTATTGGTGCTAAAAAGAAGTTGTCAACCTCTGTGTATAATGATTCTAACACTTTATGAAATATAGCATAAAATAACATTCAAAAAAGTTGTCCCCTTACCCAGTCTACTACTACTTTATCCTAGCAAGGGGCAGTGAGACCTCCTTTACAGCAGAGCATCGACCAGGGAGAGGGCAAAAGTAATCAGGCTCAGTCTTCATTCTAATGCTTAAGAGGATTTGAAATAAAAACTTCAAAATTATCATCCCAATAAACAACACAATGGGATGAGAAAGTCTGTTCAGCAAATCATTCCTAGTGGAAGGCTGAAAAAGTTCTACCATAGATAGATAGACAAATATTATTTTATTTGTTCCCAGGGGGTAATTTGGCTTTTTACCGAAATCAAGTCAAGTTGGGGAGTATACACAGGTATAGTGTGTTGCCGCACCCACTACACGAAGAAACAACTCGGGATCCTGGTTGGCAACCCCCAAAGCCGAAACGTCCAGTCCCTCCCTTCGGAAATGACCCTCTATCTGCCGCAGCCAGGTGTTATGTGGGCGACCCCTTGGCCTGGTCCAGCCACTCGGGGTCCCCAACAGTGAGGATCTTATGAGCAGGATCACCCTCGGGTAATAGCGCCACATGGCCGTAGTGCCGTAACACTGCAGGTCATGTGCCTCATTCAGGACTCCATGAGCGACACAAAGTCAAACTAACGGTACCCAAGGATTTTCCGGAGAGACACAGTACCAAAGGAGTCCAGTCTTTATCTCAGGTCACTGGATAGTGTCCATGTCTCGCAACCATATAGCAAGACAGGAAGCACCAGGACTCTAAAGACTTGGACCTTCGTCCTTTTGCATACATATCAGGAGTGCCACACACCCCTTTCCAGTGACCTCATGACCCCCCCATGCTCTCCCAATCCATCTAATGACCTCATATGAAGAGTCACCAGAGACATGAATGTCACTGCCAATGTAAGTAAACCTCTCGACAAGGTCAACACTCTCTCTGCAGTATACAGACACACTGGCCGTGCCCAAGAGGTCATTAAAGGCCTGGCTTTTTGGTTTTTATCAGGACTCTCACAAGTCCAGACACAGACTCCTCACTCAGTCTCTCCAGAGCCCCAATCAGAGCCTCCATTGACTCTGCAAAGATCACAGCATCATCAGCAAAGTCAAAATCCATGAATCTTTCTTCACCAACAGATCCCCCACAGCCGCTGGACCCCACGACCTTGCCCAACACCCAGCCCATACAAGTATTGAACAGAGTAGGAGCAGAACACACCACTGACGGACCCCAGAATCAACTGGAAAAAACGCAGAGGTTCTGCCCCCACTCTGCACAACACTCACAGTACCAGTGTACAGCCGGCCATGATATCCAGCAACCTCGAGGTAAACCCTCAGGATGTCCCACAACTGAGTCAAACGCTTTACGAAAATTTACAAAGGCTGCAAAGAAACTCTGCCGATATTCATGTTTGCACTCCATGAGAACCCTCAGTGACAGGATGCGGTCGATGGTAGACTTCTCAAGGCATAAAACCAGACTATTCTGGCCACTGGTAGGCGAGCAAGTGATCACGGATCCTATTGAGGATGACCCTAGCAAGGACCTTACCCGGCACAGAGAGCAGTGTTTTCCCCTGTAGTTGCTGCAATCCAGGTGATCACCCTTCCCTTTCCAGATAGGGATAACAACTTGCGTTTTCCAGTCAGTTGGGAAGATGCCAGTCTCCCAAATGGAAGCAAAGATTGCTTGCAATGCCAGGAGGTCAGACTTACCACCAGCCTGGAGAAGTTCACCCCGGATACCACAGATCCCTGCAGCCCCCACACCCAAGGGTGTTCACCACCTGTGCCATCTCAGTTAGACTGGGGGGTTCACAGCTAATTGAAGGATCAGCCTCAAGAACCGCTGACCCAGAGATATCCAACGTCCTAGCCGGAGGATCAGCTTTGAACAACTGCTCAGAGTAGCCGGCCCAGCAGGTCACAACTGCAGTGTCATCCGTAAGGACCGTCCCATCAGGCGTACTGACTACAAGTCTCCGAGGAACAGATTCGGATGTGTCTAATGCTTTAATTCCTCTGTAAGCAGGACGTGGGTCACTAGACCACAGATGGTGTGTCACTTGCTCACAGATTCCTCTAACAAACACCTCTTTATCTGCCCTCACGTCTTCAAATAAATAAATACATAAATAGGTAGATAACTTAGTGCCAATGCCAAACTTAATGCCAATAAAACTGAAGTGTTACTGGTAGGTCCAAAATCCCAACTTTCTAAGGCTCCTGTTGTCAGAAATCTTGGTGTTTTGTTTTGTTTGATTCAACACTTAACTTTGAGTTGCACATTAGGTCTCTTTCCAAAATTTAATTCTATCATCTCCGTATCATTGCCCACCTCCGTCCATTTCTGTCCTTGCCTGATGCTCAAACTCTGGTTCATTGTTTCATAATGTCTCGTATTAATTACTGTAATTCCCTCTTTATCAGGCTCCCTGCAAAATCTATACAGAAGCTCCAGTATATTCAGAACTCTGCAGCTGAAGTCCTCACCCACACAAAGCGTTTTGCTCACATCTCCTCTGTTCTCTCCCAGCTTCACTGGTTACCGGTTCCATCAAGGATTAAATTCAAGATTCTGCTTCTTACCTTCAAAGCCCCCCTCTCTACCTCACTCAGCTCCTAGCTCCTTACACTCCTTGTCGCTCTCTCAGGTCCTCGAGCTGTAATCTCCTTACTGTCCCACACACCAGACTCTCCACCCTGGGTGGGCAGCTCCTTCAGTGCTATGGCCCCTCAACTCTTCAACTCTCTTCCTCAGTTTCTCCGTGATTGCACCTCTTTCTGCACTTTTAAATCACAACTGGAAACTTTCCTCTTCTACAAACTTTTGTCATCTGTGTAATTGTTTTTTTTTTACTCTGTATGTAAAGCAACCTTCGGTTTGTGAAAGGTGCTCAATAAATGTAACCTATTATTATTTATCAAGTAAGTAAATACTGTTACAAAGGCGCTATACACTCACCTAAAGGATTATTAGGACCACCATACTAATACGGTGTTTGACCCCCTTTCGCCTTCAGAACTGCCTTAATTCTACGTGGCATTGATTCAACAAGGTGCTGAAAGCATTCTTTAGAAATGTTGGCCCATATTGATAGGATAGCATCTTGCAGTTGATGGAGATTTGTGGGATGCACATCCAGGGCACGAAGCTCCCGTTCCACCACATCCCAAAGATGCTCTATTGGGTTGAGATCTGGTGACTGCTGGGGCCATTTTAGCACAGTGAACTCATTGTCATGTTCAAGAAACCAATTTGAAATGATTTGAGCTTTGTGACATGGTGCATTATCCTGCTGGAAGTAGCCATCAGAGGATGGGTACATGGTGGTCATGAAGGGATGGACATGGTCAGAAACAATGCTCAGGTAGCCCGTGGCATTTAAACGATGCCCAATTGGTACTAAGGGGCCCAAAGTGTGCCAAGAAAACATCCCCCACACCATTACACCACCACCACCAGCCTGCACAGTGGTAACAAGGCATGATGGATCCATGTTCTCATTCTGTTTACGCCAAATTCTGACTACCATTTGAATGTCTCAACAGAAATCGAGACTCATCAGACCAGGCCACATTTTTCCAGTCTTCAACTGTCCAATTTTGGTGAGCTTGTGCAAATTGTAGCCTCTTTTTCCTATTTGTAGTGGAGATGAGTGGTACCCGGTGGGGTCTTCTGCTGTTGTAGCCCATCCACCTCAAGGTTGTGTGTGTTGTGGCTTCACAAATGCTTTGCTGCGTACCTCGGTTGTAACGAGTGGTTATTTCAGTCCAAGTTGCTCTTCTATCAGCTTGAATCAGTCGGCCCATTCATTCTCCTCTGACCTCTAGCATCAACAAGGCATTTTTGCCCACAGGACTGCCGCATACTGGATGTTTTTCCCTTTTCACACCATTCTTTGTAAACCCTAGAAATGGTTGTGCGTGAAAATTCCAGTAACTGAGCAGATTGTGAAATACTCAGACCGGCCCGTCTGGCACCAACAACCATGCCACGCTCCAAATTGCTTAAATCACCTTTCTTTGCCATTCTGACATTCAGTTTGGAGTTCAGGAGATTGTCTTGACCAGGACCACATCCCTAAATGCATTGAAGCAACTGCCATGTGATTGGTTGATTAGATATTTGCATTAATGAGAAATTGAACGGGTGTTCCTAATAATCCTTTAGGTGAGTGTATAGGCGCCTGACCCGACACAGATAGACACGGAGGCACGTATAAAACCACAAAGACTTTTATTTGTTCATCAGCTGTGGGACACGTCTTTCCCGTGCCACACAGTCCCAAAGCCCAATAAACACAACCAATAATCCTCCTTCTATTCCACCACTCCTCCTCAAGTGTAGTCGTCCTCCTCCTCCTCCCGACCCTGGCTCTTTGAGTGGTGTTGGCTGGCCCTTTTTATAACCCACCCGGAAGTATTCCAGGTGCTTGACCACCTGGTCCTAATTGCACCTCCGGGTGGGGCTGAGGATTCGTCCAGCCAGGCTGCTGAGTCCATGCAGCTCCCCCTAGCAGCCATTCGAACCCGCAAACAGGCTGTGGAGGACTCCATCTCCCATGGAGTCCTGCGGGTGGTTGGGGAATCACCGTCAGCCATGGAGGTTACCACCAAGCGTCCCGGGGAGGTACTGGACTGTCCATGGTGGCTCCCCCAGAACATAAGCAGCAGGGGTGTCCCTGCCGGGCATGGGACCCGGCTGTCCTTCACAATACACAAACAAATAAATAAATATACACACACACTTTGGTGTCAACACATGCCAGAATGGTTATAAAGAAAGAAAATGAAAAATAAAGAAAAATTCTGTCTTGGCAGTCTCGGTCCCGGTGAGTCATTATACAGACATATTGCTGTTGGCATAAAGAAGCCCCCCAGTCACATTTCTTTGCAGACTTTGTTGGCTGAATAATTCATTTTCTCAAATTCTCTGTGTCAGTGTGTCACACAGAGGACGTGCACCATAGTTCATAATGACACTTAGTTTTGCCCTTCTCTACGACCTTGAGGTGTTCCAGAGCATGTCTCATAACAGAGTCTGCTCTTCTAATTATCATGATGATTCGGTGGTCCTCTTTTGACATGATGGTCTCTGTCCAGTGCACCACACTGGCCTTCAGAGTTGTAGAAGGAGTGACTCCTGGTGTGTTGGCATGTTCGTCAGTCTCTGCTGCATTCTCTTTCCCCCCAATGTGTTTTCTTAAACCTGAGAAACTGAGGGGAAAAAAGACAGGAAGATGAATGAAAGTACTTGGAGCAGACAAAATTCAGGCCTAATGAAGTAAAATGTTCATTAATGCGTCTGTTCTGTCCTCTACACAGACTACGTGTTTTGACAGGCAGATAAACACCTTTCCATATCCCAAACTCTATAGACGTTGTTTCTTTATCCACAGGTTTATTGGAATTAAAAAGGGTGAAACTAAAATAGAGAAAAAAAGGATACAAACACTAAGTGGCTTTATATTAACAACAAACATGTCCTCTAAAAGTATATTACTGTGTCTTACACATGTATTATTAATAAACTAGTAAAGAGTTACTTTTCACTGCAAATATATATATATATATATATATATATATATATATATATAAATATATATATATATATATATATATAGTGAAGGATAACATTAAAATAAAATAATACATACAGACGATGCCATCACAAGCACTGAAGATAAGCACAGATGCCATGCACATGGCAGCAGCCTTCCTGATTCTTAAATTAACTTCCTGATTACCTCACATGACAGAAAGCAAGGGAGGGGAGGAGAAATACCAGCTACACCCACTAGATGGAGCTAAACTGCAAATCTTAATACAAAAACAGTTTTAAAAGGTTGTAACAGAACAGCGTCATCAAACTGTTGTCTACATCAGAAAAGCTAACTCATCCTTTGGTTTTGGAGTTTCTCCACTGCACCATTCATTTGAGTTAAGAAACTGGTTTGAGTTGCACCCTTGGCCGAGTTTGTCCTCATCATCCCTTATCATTCGGCTTTGAACATGTCCTGTTTTTTGAGTGTCATTATGGATTTCTGCCTTCTGGCTTGTGTTATGGGAGATTCTGTCTCATGACCTGACACTGCTGTGCATTGTCCATATGTGATTTGGAGACAAACTGGTCCAGTGTCTTGTTGTTTGGTACTGTGGCGGACGGCCGGGACCCATGCCTGGTTGGGATGCCCCTTTGACACTGAGTCCTGGGGAGCAGCTATGGGATGCACACTATGTTCCCCAGAACGCATGGTGGCAGCCCTCCTGGGTTTCATCTGGGCCACAGGCATGGGACTTCAGGGTTCAGACCTGTTGGGCTCCGTGTGGCCAGCACCAGGGTGAGCTGCATGGCTTAACGAACCTGTGTGGGCTGGAATGCGGCCACACCCAGAAGTCCAGCCTGAATTAGGTTAATTATCACGTATAAGAGGAGTGCCAGAGTCGTGAGGAGGAGGAGGACAAGGACAACAACTACAACAAGAACTGAGCCGCCGGGGACGAGTCGAGAAAGAAGAGAGTGATTTTTGTGGGTGTTTATATTTCGTTCTGTGGTTTGGGACTGTGTAGGGCCTGCAGGGCCGGATTTAGACTTGATAAGGCCCTAAGCTATTTGAGACATGGGGCCCTTTATAAGTCCAGATATTCTATGTAAGTGCCAAATATGATTTGTTTTGGGGGCCCCCAAGAAGGCGGGGGCCCTAAGCTATAGCTTGTGTAGCTTATACGTAAATCCTGCACTGAGGGCCTGTGGGACACGGAGAAGACGTGCTCCATGACTGAAGAACAAATAAATCTTTTATTTTCATTTTCACGTGCCTCCGGTTTCAGTCTGTGTCGGGTCGGCGCCAACCAAGCACTTCTGCCACAATACATTTTGACTTTTCATGTGTCACAGCTTAAACCCATACAGTCCAGTCCAGACCTTATTACATGCAGACTTCTCTGCTTCCTCCTGTTCGTGTTCATAATTCAAAGGAATTTGAAATCCAATCTGTTACTGATTTTTATTGGTAGGGTTTGATTTCCGAATACCTTAAACATTGGAAGGATTTTTGGTTTGAAAGAGCATGTGTGGGTTTGGTATGACATCTCAGGCATAAAACCAGACTGTTCTGGCCGCTGGTAGGTGAGCAAGTGATCATGGATCCTATTGAGGATGACCCTAGCAAGGACCTTACCCGACACAGAGAGCAGTGTTTTCCCCCTGTAGTTGCTGCAATCCAGGTGATCACCCTTCCCTTTCCAGATAGGGATAACAACTTGCGTTTTCCAGTCAGTTGGGAAGATGCCAGTCTCCCAAATGGAAGTAAAGATTGCTTGCAATGCCAGGAGGCCAGACTTACCACCAGCCTGGAGAAGTTCACCCCAGATCCCTGCAGCCCCCACACCCAAGGGTGTTCACCACCTGTGCCATCTCAGTTAGACTGGGGGGTTTACAGCTAATTGAAGGATCAGCCTCAAGAACCGCTGACCCAGAGATATCCAACGCCCTAGCCGGAGGATCAGCTATGAACAACTGCTCAGAGTAGCCGGCCCAGCAGGTCACAACTGCAGTGTCATCCGTAAGGACCGTCCCATCAGCCGTACTGACTACAAGTCTCCGAGGAACAGATTTGGATGTGTGTAATGCTTCGATTCCTCTGTAAGCAGGACGTGGGTCGCTAGACCACAGATGGTGTGTCACTTGCTCACAGATTCCTCTAACAAACACCTCTTTATCTGCCCTCAAGTCTTCAAATAAATAAATACATAAATAGGTAGATACCTTAGTGCCAATGCCAAACTTAATGCTAATAAAACTGAAGTGTTACTGGTAGGTCCAAAATCCCAACTTTCTAAGGCTCCTGTTGTCAGAAATCTTGGTGTTTTGTTTTGTTTGATTCAACGTTTAACTTTTCCCACCCTTAAACATTGGAAGGATTTTTTGTTTGAAAGAGCATGTGTGGGTTTGGTCCTCTGAGGATGAAGCCCCTCATCTGTTGTTGTGTTTTGATGCTCGTCATTGACTCAAAACTCATGATGGGTTCAGAGGCAGAATCCTAGAAGGAGGGCTCTGCTGTGATATGCTTATAACAGAATTTTTCTGCTCTATTTTGGTAAATCTGAAATTTTTGAACAGTTTTTAGTCTGACATTTTTTTTAATGTATTTGAAATCATTTTACATCTTTTTTTAACACTATCTTTATCTCAAGTGCCACCATTTTGTGTACTGGTTGATGCCACATTGCAAAGTAAATGACTTTCTAATCAAGTTTACAACAAAGAACGGAATTAGCATGTGTTTATTTAGGTAGTGTTTCTCATAAAAAGAACTTTTGTGCGACAAATTATAGACTTCTAATGTGACGACAGTGTATTTTTCATCTCCTAATTATGAACATTTTCTTTCTCTTTGACTCCCATTTCTTCTTCTAGTCCCTTACAAAAAAATGACAGCCATCTCTGTCAGTGTTAGTACAGTCGTGGACACAAGTTCTGATAATGACCCAAGTGTTGGTCTTTACAAAGTTTGCAGCTTTTTAGATCTTTTTGTCTGATATTTCTGTGGTATACTGAAGTAGAATTACAAGCAGTTCATAAGTTTCAAAGGCTTTTACTGACAACTCCATGAAGTTTATGCAAAAAGTCGATATTTGCAGTGACAGATGGACAGACAGACAGACAACGGAGCTGAGAGAATTGATGGGGTTTGAAAAGCAAAGGCTGAGCCCACCAAACACAGACTGCATTGAGTTTTTGACTGTTTTACTGCTCTTGAGAGAGTTTTCAATTCATTATTTTTAAAAGCATATTTGCTTTACTGATTTATCATCATCATCATTATTATTATTATTATCCATCCATCATCCAACCCGCTATATCCTAACTACAGGGTCACAGGGGTCTGCTGGACCCAAACCCAGCCAACATAGGGTGCAAGGCAGAAAACAAACCCTGGGTAGGGCACCAGGCCACCGCAGTATTATGAATTAATTAATTAATTTATTTATTATTATTATTATTATTATTATTATTATTATTATTATTATTATTATTATTATTATTATTATTATTATTATTATTATGTGTCTACATCTTTTTTTCTGTCATATCTTTATATTAACATATCTTGAACCTGACATTATCAAACCAACCTAATCCAATTTAGTGCTGTAGTTTGCCAGATCTCATCCCGTAGCACAGGCAGTTCACTGTGAAGTCCACCATAATCATCATCATCATCATCCTCAAACTCGCTTAATTCAATTCAGGATCACAGCAGACCGGTACTTATTCTGATAGCTGGAACCAGCGCTGGGATGTATGCCAGTCCATTGAGGGACACAATTACTGTTAAACTAGCGACTGGGAGCCCGATCGAATCGGGCTACAAATTCAACGTTTGTGAAATCCATACTTTCTCTGCAAATAATTGTTTGTTTTGTTAAGTCCTTGAAATGATTTTGTTATCATGGCACTGATTTGTGGTTAAAATAGACTTTTTCGGCCGCCGCAAGACACGGGCTGCTCGATTTCTTTCAACCCGTGCTGCATTTGTGACTGCTCGAGCTTCTTCAGTCGCTTGTGCACGATTGGCATGACGTATGTCAGCTTTAGTATCATTCTGTAGCGCACGATCTTCATCTGTCTTTTGTGTCCGATTTGCACGATTTCTTTCAGCGTTAGTAGCATTTGTAGCCATACGCTTCTCATCCGTTTGCTGTGCTCGTTGTGTATGTGTGGTCGCATTAACAAGTCTACGTTCCGCGTCAGTCATGTGACTTCGCTGCTCTTGTGGCTGCTCGAGGTATTGCTGCGAACACAATACATACGGATAGTATCAAATTATATATATAAGGATTGTATTAAACTGCTCAAAAAAATTAAAGGAACACTTTGAAAACACATCAGATCTCAATGGGAAAAAGAAATCCTCCTGGATATCTATACTGATATAGACTGGGTAATGTGTTAGGAACGAAAGGATGCCACATCGTTTGATGGAAATGAAAATGATCAACCTACAGAGCCCTGAATTCAAAGACGCCCCAAAAATCAGAGTGAAAAAATTTTGTGGCAGGCTAGTCCATTTTGCCCAAATTGAATTGCAGCAACTCCAAATTGTACGCAGCACTTTGTATGGCCCCTGTGTTCTTGTATACATGCCTGACAACATCGGTGCATGCTTCTAATGAGATGACAGATGGTGTTGTGGGGGATCTCCTCCCAAATCTGGACCAGGGCATCACTGAGCTCCTGGACAGTCTGAGGTGCAACCTGGTGGCATTGGATGGACCAAAACATAATGTCCCAGAGGTGTTCTATTGGATTTAGGTCAGGAAAGTGTGGTGGCCAGTCAATGGTATCAATTCCTTCATCCTCCAGGAACTGCCTGCATACTCTCACCACATGAGGCCAGGAATTGTCGTGCACCAGGAGCCACTGTACCAGCATAGGGTCTGACAATGGGTCCAAGGATTTCATCCTGATACCTAATGGCAGCCAAGGTGCCTTTGTCAAGCCTGTAGCGGTCTGTGTGACCCTCCATGGATATGCCTCCCCAGACAATCATTAACCCACCACCAAACTGCTCATGCTGAATGATGTTAGAGGCAGCATAATGTTCTCCATGGCTTCTCCAGACCCTTTCACTTCTGTCACGTGCTCAGGGTGAACCTGCTCTCATCTGTAAAAGCACAGGGCACCAGTGGTGCATCTGCCAATTCTGGTATTCTATGGCGAATGCCAATCGAGCTGCATGCTGCTGGGCAGTGAGCTCAGGGCCCATTAGAACATGGGGCCCTTGGGTCACCCTCATGAAGTCTTTCTGGTTGTTTGGTCAGAGACATTCACACCAGTGGCCTGCTGGAGGTCATTTTGTAGGGCTCTGGCAGTGCTCATCCTGTTCCTCCTTGCCCAAAGTAGCAGATACTGGTCCTGCTGATGGGTTATGGACCTTCTATGGCCCTCTCCAGCTCTCCTAGAGTAACTGCTTGTCTCCTAGAATCTCATCCATGCCCTTGAGACTGTGCAGGGAGACACAGCAAACCTTCTGGCAATGACACGTATTGATGTGCCATCCTGGAGAAGTTGGACTACCTGTGCAACCTCTGTAGGGTCCAGGTATCGCCTCATGCTACCAGTAGTGACACTGACTGTAGCCAAATGCAAAACTAGTGAAGAAACAGTCAGAAAAGATGAGGAGGGAAAAATGTCAGTGGCCTCCACCTGTTAAACCATTCCTGTTTTGGGGGTCATCTCATTGTTGCCCCTCTAGTGCATCTGTTGTTAATTTCATTAACACCACAGCAGCTGAAACTGATTAACAACCCCCTCTGCTACTTAACTGACCAGATTAATATCCCATAAGTTTCATTGACTTTATGCTATACTCTGATTCAAAAGTGTTCCTTTAATTCTTTTGAGCAGTATATCTCATTCAATTTAAACAGGTCTTATATGATCCGGCAGGTTTATTAATAATCTTCCCTCCGTCCAATAGATGTCAGTGTTTGCCAGAAGAGTCGCACAGCAACACCTTCTCTCCGCTTGTTGATGACGCGATTTGTTTCGAGAGGGGTCTGGCTGCAGCCACTGTGGAGCTCCACAGTAAGCGGAAACACGTGACCTCCACAGTCGGCGGAAACCGCCTTCAAGCATTCGCATGCGTTAAACAGATTGGGCAGCACCGTTAAGTGTGTGATGACGTAGCCTTTCAATACGCATGTGCACGCAGATCGGGCCGGCAACGGGAATCACGTAGTGACACACACCGCATGCGCTTAATGAAAAAAATATTAAAAACAAAAATATCCACTTTACGGCCCGATCGGAACTGTGCATGATGTACAATTTGACATTACAGTATATTATTCATTTTAGTTCCACATTAGTTGACCAAAATGAAAATATTAATCCTGCAAAATAAACGAAGCAGCCTTTGTGGCGTAACGTTGATGTCCAATGTTCAACCGCCGTAAGAGGAAGCTTAGGTGTGCACACCTGATAAGCCCCAATTAGGGCGAAACACATGCGGTGTACTCTTTGTATTATTTGGCAGGTACTGTACTATATATATATATATATATATATATATATATATATATATATATATATATATATATATATATATATATATATATATATGTAGTGTTTTTATTTTCCCACTCATGTAAATCATATAAAGTTTCCTTTCCGTTTTGATCTATTGTTGCAACTTCCCTCTTATGAGCAAATTGTGTTTGTTTAAAGATATCTTTAGACATCAGTTATTATTAATAAAACTGCCATTTGTCTTAAGGCATCAGGTTTATAAAACCTAACGTATCCAACCAGTTTTTAAAGAAATGTATGATCCTTTTTCAAAAAAAGAAAAGAACACTGTGTCGCTGACTGTCCCTGTCCTTAGTGCTGTTACTGTCCACTTGTTAAAATTCTTTAATTCGTTCTGAGTTGTGCAATCAGGTCAGATGCCAAAGAAATGAAGAGCATAAAGCCACTGGTTCAAATACTCATTTATTCCAATGGCTATTAATCTTACAAATAAGTTTAACTTTATATCCACAGACTTAAATTAAGGAAATGAGCTATTATCACTTAAACCAATCTATTTGATCAATTTTTTTTACAGTAAGTTGCTTGCTGCTATAGTTCATATTTATAATACATTTGTTCTTAGTGATGTTTTTAATGTTATTTCAAGGCATCTTTGTAAAACACCCTGAGATATGGAGGAATATTTCGGACAAAATTAAATAAATAAATAAATGCGTGAATAAATAAAAGTACTGTGAAATGTGAGCATAAA
>NC_053157.1:235178163-235235663 GCF_016835505.1 Polypterus senegalus | reverse complement strand
TCTGGTGACCGAGCTGGCCAATCCTGGAGCATCTTGATCTTCTTCGCTTTAAGGAACTTTGATGTGGAGATGGAAGTATGCGATGGAGCACCATCCTGCTGCAGAATTTGCCCTTTTTTATGGTTGGGTAGCTAAGATTTCTTAGTATTTTAGACTATTGATGTTGTCTTCCACCCTGCAGATCCCTCACATAACCCCCATACTGGATGTAACCCCAGACCAGGATTTTGCCTCCACCAAACTTCACTGTTTTCTGGGTAAATCTCGGCTCCATGCGGGTTCCAGTAGGTCTCCTGCAATATTTGCGGTGACTGTGGTGTAATTCAACAGAAGTTTCATCTGAAAAATCCACCTTCTGCCACTTTTCCAGCGTCCATCCTTTTAGCAGGCTGTGAGCCTTGGCAAATGCCACACGGTTTTTCAATTGTCTTTTATTTAGTGCTGGCTTATGGGCACCGATTCGACCGTGGAGGCCATTTTGAGACAGAATCCGACAAACTGTTCTGATTGACACAGGGACTTCAGGTGACCAGGTCTCGTGGAACTCTGCTGCAGTGGAAAACTGGCTGGCCTTGGATTTTTGAGCCAACAAATGGTCCTCTTGAGCAGTTGTCTTGCGCGGTCTTCCTGACCTGGGCTTGTCAAAAACGTCTCCAGTCTCTTCAAATCTTTTTTTTTTTATCCTCCAAACTTGACGCTGTGACACATTGAAGGCGTTTGCCACATCAGCAGTGGATTTGGTCTTCAGCCTCTTGATAATCAACACTTTAGTCTCAGAGTGAATCTTAGGCCTGTTTGCAGAGGTCCAGTTGCAGTTGATGTGAAGGTCTAGTGTACTGGGGTTCTTGTTATACACACCTGAGACCTAATTGATCCATTATTAGTCACAGGTGAAGCTCATATGACAAGGAGACAACACTTAGGTCTTGCCATAAATGGACTCCATGGGCTTTACCAAGCTGGGAATATTAGAATACTTTTTGTCAGTTTCGTTTGGCACTGAAACATTATTACAAAGACTGATGGGATAGAAATGACCCATTTATTGTAACAAAATCTTGATTAGAAATATACTGCTCAAAAGAATTAAAGGAACACTTTTGAATCAGAGTATAGCATAAAGTCAATGAAACTTATGGGATATTAATCTGGTCAGTTAAGTAGCAGAAGTGGTTGTTAATCAGTTTCAGCTGCTGTGGTGTTCATGAAATTAACAACAGATGCACTAGAGGGGCAACAATGAGATGACCCCAAAACAGGAATGGTTTAACAGGTGGAGGCCACTGACATTTTCCCTCCTCATCTTTTCTGACTGTTTCTTCACTAGTTTTGCATTTGGCTACAGTCAGTGTCACTACTGGTAGCATGAGGCGATACCTGGACCCTACAGAGGTTGCACAGGTAGTCCAACTTCTCCAGGATGGCACATCAATACGTGTCATTGCCAGAAGGTTTGCTGTGTCTCCCTGCACAGTCTCAAGGGCATGGAGGAGATTCTAGGAGACAAGCAGTTACTCTAGGAGAGCTGGAGAGGGCCATAGAAGGTCCATAACCCATCAGCAGGACCAGTATCTGCTCCTTTGGGCAAGGAGGAACAGGATGAGCACTGCCAGAGCCCTACAAAATGACCTCCAGCAGGCCACTGGTGTGAATGTCTCTGACCAAACAATCAGAAACAGACTTCATGAGGGTTGCCTGAGGGCCCAAATGTCTACTGCACCCTGTGCTCACTGCACAGCACCGGGAGCTCAATTGGCATTTGCCATAGAATACCAGAATTGGCAGGTCCACCACTGGCGTCCTGTGCTTTTCACAGATGAGAGCAGGTTCACCCTGAGTATATGTGAAAGGCGTGAAAGGGTCAGGAGAAGCCGTGGAGAATATTATGCTGCCTGTAACATCGTTTAGCATGACTGGTTTGGTGGTGGGTCAGTGATGATCTTGGAGGCATATCCATGGAGCGACTCACAGACCTCTACAGGCTAGACAACGGCATCTTGACTGCCATTAGGTATCAGGATGAAATCCTTGGACCCATTGTCAGACCCTACGCTGGTGCAGTAGGTCCTGGTTTCCTCTAATGCACGACAATGCCAGGCCTCATGTGGCAAGAGTATGCAGGCAGTACCTGGAGGATGAAGGAATTGAAACAATTGAATGGCCTTCACGATCCCCTGACTTAAACCCAATAGAACATCTGTGGGACATTATGTTTCGGTCCATTAGGCACCGCCAGGTTGCTCCTCAGACTGTACAACAGCTCAGGGATGCCCTCATACAGATCTGGGAGGAAATGCCACAAGACACCATCCGTCGTCTCATTAGGAGCATGCCCTGCGTTGTCAAGCATGCATACAAGCTCGTGGGGGCCACACAAGATACTGAAAAGCATTTTGAGTAGCAGAAATTAAGTTTTTGAAAAAATGGACTAGCCTGCCACATCTTCATTTCACTCTGATTTTAGGGTGTCTACACAATTGAGCCCTCTGTAGGCAGAAAACTTTTATTTCCATTAAAAGACTTGGCATCCTTTTGTTCCTAAGACATTGCCCTGTCGTTATTTGTATAGATATCCAACTTCATGTTGAGATCTGATGTATCTAATGTGTTTCTTTAAAGTGTTCCTTTCATTTTTGTGAGCAGTGTATATTTTAGCGGCACTTCAGGTCAATCCGTACACAAGCGACAAGACTTTTGTCAGGGACTGTAATGTTACAGCAGGTTTCATGCCTAAAATCACAGGCAGCTGTGCTGCTAAGTACAACATGCAACTTCACTGATCGGAGCTAAGCTGCTGGAGCTGAATGCAGACAGCTATCTTGATAATCTGCTCTTAAACTCCTGTACTGTGTAGCTCAATCGTAGCCAACACAACACAGCTTGCTTTTAACTTGATCGTCTAGAATATTCATAAGCCTTAAAATATAAACTTAAGTGCAATTTAAAAATGTTTATATGTTTAAAGTGTTTATGCATTAGCATGCAAGTTTACTTCATTTTCTTTCAGGTTTAAGGGCCTGGAAGATTTGTGGAGTCAAAAGGCCCGGCATGTCCCAAAACAAAAGTTTGTTTACTCCGTTCCCTCAAAAAACGCTGCGTCCTCGGTTCATAGAGAACAAGGCAAGTGAAAAACAAGCAAAAGCTGCGGCCTGTGAAATAATAGTTCCTGTCTACGCCACTTAAAAAAGATGTCAAGCAACTCTTTGAAATTGTCAACAGTTCTAAAACCAATAACAAGGCGCATTGATCCTGTGGTGTTAGACTCCACAGCTCGTTTAGTAAAGGCCGTTTATTTTTAAATAAATAATCACCGCACTCGAGCGGCTTAGCGAGGGGGCGTTGGGCCATAGCAAGCCACGGGTCGATCTGCGGTGTGGGCGTTTCTCACCGAGTGCACACACATCCGTGATTGTTCCCCGTGGCTAATTTGCTGCAGCTGCTATGGCCCCTCGCTGTTTAAAAAGAAGCGCGAGTCGGTCGGCGAGGAAGAGGAAAAAGAAAGATCAGAAACAAAAACGGAGGAAAAAAGAGCAAACGAAGGGAAAGATCAGAGAAAGAGAAGGAAGCGGAAGTTGGCAGCAGGAAGCAGTAAAGAGAGAGAGAGAGCAAGCAAATCGGTGCAGCAGGAAGCGGGCGAGCGAGCTAAGAAGACGGCATGGGTGTTAGGCCGACACCCAGGGCGTAGTAGTTGTTGTCGCTCTCGCCGAACAAGCAGGTAGCGGGAGTGACCAAAGAAGGAGATGGATGGGGCCGCGGATGGCAGCGGGAGTCGTGAGAGCCTTGGCCGTGTGAGGAATTAAAAAAGTTGTGGTCTGGAGGGAGCGGAACCGAAGCCAGGGATCGGGACGCCACCAGATCAGTTGAGTAGGAGGAGGTCAGCTGCAGGTATGGCGACTCTCCTGGACAGGGAGAAGCAGGGCAGCCGCCAGGTAAAAAGACACCGGACTTTGTGTTTTGTAAAGGATTGCTTCCAGCGTTGTTTTAACCTCGTTTTAAAGGATTGTTTTTTCTATTTATTGATTTGACCTCCACGTTCTTTTTTTATTGGATTGATTATTCAAAGACGATTTTGAAATATCTGCACAATTTATTTGAACACTGTTTTTGTTTGACTATTTTAATAAAACCACTTTTTCACTTTTTACCATCCCCTTGCTCAATTGTTTATTGTCTTCACTATCTAGCTCACTTGGTGACATTACCGACGGTGTTGGGTTCGAGGGCTCCCGAATAGCGATGGGAGCGTGGAGCCGAACCCATATTGTCACAGATCCTTGATCTAAACCTTCACAGCAATTAATCAAATAAGAAAATAGTACTCACAAATGACGTCCTTCCACCTCAGTGCACCACAACATAAACTTCTTTACTCTGGCCTTTAAATAACCAAAAGGCGGTCTCGGTATTGATGATGTCATGGTGGTCTCGTCTCTTGGTTAATGCACATTTAAAGGGACAGAACTACAAATAATAATACATAATTAACAGGTCTGATGGAAAATCACATTAAAATATCAACCGTTCAAAAATTATAATTAAATAGAATTTCAACGTAATCCAAGGCATAAACCCCAACTGTAACATAATAGAGTTCTAGCACAGGTGTCACAGGTGCTGAACCCTACCAGAAAATTAATTCTTGGGCTGTGCTGGAAGTGGCATCTGGGGGAGTGTTACACTCCTCACCATGCTAGAAAGATTTTGAGATGAGAAGAGAGGTAAGCCGTGGCACAGGATCAACAGGCAGGCGTAAGGGAGCGAGAACAAGCAGTAAGAAGAGGAGTGCTTCAGGTAGTGGAGCAGAGGGCAGGTGGAAGAGCCGCTCCCTCCTAACAGACGGGGACCAACATCCATTTAGACAGGACCACGGAATCTGTCAGTCAGCTTCTTAATATTTACAATGGCTGTCAAACGTGACTCGATATGTGTCTGTGCTGAACGTGCTCTCTTCAGTTGGTCTCACTGGCATATCACTACATCCCAGGCCAAGTCTCTTCGAAATGGTAGTCTTAGTTTAGGTCCAGGCTTTGATCTGTTTTGACTTGACTTTAACAAACCTGTGTTGCTAGTATAAAGTGCTTCAAAATGAAAGATCCTGATTTTTGTACACTTGTTCCCCTTTCTCGGTTCTTTGCTTGTCTTGGTCAGTTCGAATTTGTCCTTTACTTATTTCTGCTCAGAGCTTCTTAAGCAAACACAGGCGATGCACAGCATTTCAAATCTCACATAAAAACTAGGGTGGTTGTCTATGTTTGTTTAAAAAAAAATGCTCAAATTATTTTTGATGAATTTATGAAGTCATTATTTCACTTTCATTTTAACAGGTAAAAGGAGTCTACTTGCCAATTCTCATGGCCATACAGTGTGGTGTATAATGTCCTCCAGGCCAGGGCTGACCAAGTGAGAATTGAATATGACGAGAGAAGAGCAGAGGAGTTTTACGCAGAGCATGGCGTCTGACTCGTTTGAAGGACTGGAGCATATTAAACAAGAGGACTGTGGATGGGGTTCACAAGTGGATTTGTGTGTGAAAGTGGAAGACTGCGAAGGAAGAATTTCAGCTTTTAAAGAAGAGGAGTCCAAGGGGGTGACTGTGGACTTTAAAACTGGGCTTTCTGAAGGTTTCTCAGTTAGCCTTGAACCACAAGACCACAAAATTAGGAACAGTTTCAAGCAAGATATTTGTGAAGAATCTCATTCCAGTTTACAGTCAACTGATATGGGACAAGTGGCTACACAGCAGAATTCTGTGGAAGTGAAGTCAGAGTTATCGGAATTTGAAGAGAAAGTAATGGATGGAAATGGGAGCGAAGGTGAAGAACAGCAGTCATCTGGGAGCGTTGGAATAGGTAAGTAATATGGCTAAACACAAAAGAAAGTAAAACGACACACTTGAATGAATTTGAATAGAGACAACCCGCTTGAAGAGCTGCCTTTCCAAATATAAAGTTGTTCATTTTAGCAGTGAAACATTGCAGATCAATATGTGTAACAAAACAAAATAATCACATCTTGGTAAGCAATTTAGATTTTCTCAATTATACTCGGTTAAGAGGCAAGTGAGAACACAAAATGCTAAATTGTTACCTCTAATAAAATCTACTACAGTGATTTTACTTATATTTTTAGGTTTCTAGAATGTTCTCCTCACAGCTTTGCCAAGTCTTATTTTGATTGGCTGAATCACATTTAAGTTATCACGTCTACAGGGTCATATCCTCTCACAGACGGACATTTACTCCAATAATTGATTCCTCAAGCTTGTAAGTCTGTAGCTCATAACACTTTCATTACGGTGAATTGTATGTAATATAAACCTACAGAATACGAGGGAAAGGTAAATGATTCAGAATGCACGTAGGACTATAACACACATGTAACATATCATGATATCATAGTAAAGACTGTGAGGCATAGCTTGGCAAGAGGACAGCAACACTGATAAAACAGGCTTAGAAAGAGCAGTGAAAATCAGAAAGAGTTCGGGGGCAACAGTGACCACTGGGCATGGAGGGGCTTGAACTTGAGTTGGTCTAAATCCTCATGAAAGGTACACTTGATTAGCTCCACTTGTCAGATCCCAGTCGTATTCATATCTTAATATAGCAGACACATTTTATTAGGATTTAGAAGGAAGATGGGGCCATTGAATAGACAACAGGAGAACATGGAAAGTCCATAAATGGTGGAAATGGCAAAAATGGAGCCTCAGTGTGAGGCAGCATAAGTAACAAATGTACAACCCATTTGTTTTTACTCATTTCTGATTTTTTTTTTTTTTTTTAAACATTTAACTAAACTTTTTAATTTCAGGTTTAAATAGAAATGGCAGCTTCTCCCCACCTTCCTTTGTTCAGACCTCTCCTCATTGCAGACTGCAACACAGACAGGACAAGGAGAAGATGAAGAAATCAACAAGAGGATCAGATCATTTGCTGTGCACTTCTCTTCCTGTTGTGAGGCTAAGAAGGATAAAGGCCATCAACACTGTAAAACAAGATGTACATGATACAGATCAGGGGGCCCTTTCTTCAGTAAAACAGTTCAGAAGTCAATCTGACAGAAAAGAGAAGACAAATCAAATGAGACTGAATCAATATCCCTGTTCTGAATGTGGGAAAACATTCCGTTTTATTTGCCATCTCCAAAGACATGCAAGAATACACACTGGAGAAAGACCATATGGCTGCTCTGAATGTGGCAAAAGATTCACCACCAATTCTACACTTCAGAAGCACAGAAGAATTCATACTGGAGAAAAGCCATATAGCTGTTCTGAATGTGATAAAAGATTTGCTTTTAAAAGCATACTTCAGAACCACATGAGAACACACACAGGAGAGAAACCATATTGGTGTTCTGAATGTGGCAAACAATTCTCTGAGCGTAGCTCTCTTAAGAGGCACACAAGAATTCATACCGGAGAGAAGCCATATTGCTGTCTTGAATGTGGCAAAAGATTTTCCCATAAGTGCAATCTCGTAACACATTCAAGAATACATACTAGAGAAAACCCCTATGGATGTTCTGAATGTGGGAAAAGGTTCACTGATAGTAGTGGTCTTCAAGTGCACACAAGAACTCATACCAAAGAGAAGCCGTATGTCTGTTCTGAGTGTGACAAAAGATTCACCTCTAAAGAAATACTTCAGACCCACCTCAGAACCCACACAGGAGAGAAGCCATATCACTGTTCTGGATGTGACAAACGATTCTCTGATCGTAGCTCTCTTAAGAAGCACTTAAGAATTCATACTGGAGAGAAGCCATATTACTGTTCAAAATGTAGCACAAGATTCACCTCTAAATACAAACTTAAGATCCACCTGTGGACTCACACAGGAGAGAAGCCATATTGCTGTACTGAATGTGGTAAACAATTATCTGCTTGTAGCTCTCTTAAGAGGCACAAAAGAACTCATACTGGAGAAAAGCCATATTGTTGTTCTGAATGTGGTAAACGATTTACTTTCAGTAGCAGTCTTTGGCATCACGCAAAAATTCATACTGAAAGAAAGACATCTTGTTGTTCTGAGTGTGGTAAACAATTCTCTTATGGTAACTGTCTTAAGAGGCACAAAAGAATTCATACTGGTGCGAAGAAAAAAAATACAACTTGCCAGTTCCACAAATGCATTGGGACCAAGCTGCAGACCTAAAACCCAAAAATGAGGAGGTGTTAGTCACTTGGGACAGACTAATGTCAGTGGACAGAAAAGTAAAATACCATGAAACCAGACACAGTCGTCAAAGACAGTTTGACAGAGCTTGGATGATTGATGTTTCACTGCAACGTGAATACTCAATACTCGGTATGAATGACAAAAAACAGCCAAATATAAAGAAACATGAGCTGAGCTAAATATGGAATAAAAATCAGAGATTGTGCCAGTGGTGCTGGGATCAGCCTTATCAAAAACAACTTCCAGGTCTCTCTGGATGCCCTACCAATTACCTTCACTCCATATACATTTCAGAAGGAAGCACTATTAGGGACAATGTGAGTACTACATTGAGCCCTGGCAGCAAACCTAAGAGATAAAACAGTAGCAGTGGAAAAATCAATCTGTTGCACAGTAGAACACACTCATGGAAGACCCCCTGATAAAAAACTTGACAGTATTGTGTCATTCTAAATCTATTAGGATTATTGCCATCCATCCATTTGCTGTTGATGAAGCCAGACAGATGTTCATCATGATGGTGTGACAGGAACGCATTATGGGACATTAAAATATCAGCACTAATAACCTGATTAAAACTACACGCATACGTGTGACGTTGGCTTGCTTGACATCATTAACTGCACGTTCCGCTTTGGCCTAATCTGTCACTGCCAAGATACAGTCGATAAACGAGCAACACCTTTGGGACATGAGGTTAAACGGTAAACATTCCAACCTTCTTTGGTGTATAAAGGTCAGATCAGATTTGGGGGCATGCACTGATACAGTGTGTTGTTGCGCCAACCACACAATGCAACAGCCCAGGATCCCAGTTGGCAGCCACCCATGCAGACACGCGGTCTAGTCCCACCCTCCAGAAATGACCATCTATATCTGTCACAGCCCGGTGTTGCATGGACGTCCCCCTGGCCTGGTCCAGCCACTCGGGTCCTCAACAATGATGATCCTGTTAGCCGGCTCACCCGCAGGGAATAACTCCACATGGCTGTAGTGCCGTAGCTGACGCTCCCTCACTCTGCAGGTAATGTGCCTCATTTGGGACTTCGTGAGCAACACAAAATCAAACCAGCAGTACCCAAGGATTCTCTGAACAGACACACATGAAGGAGTCCAGTCTTTGTGTCACGTCACTGGATAGCATCCATGTCTCACAAACAGGAAGTGGCAGGACTGTAAAAACTTGGACCTTCATCCTTTTGCAGAGAGATTGACAGTGACACACACCCTTCTACAGTGACCTCATGACTCCCCAATACTCTCCCAATCTGTCTACTGACCTCATAGGAAGAGTCACCAGAGATATGAATGTCAATGCTGGGGTAAGTAAACATCTCGATAAGGTCGACAGTCTCTCTGCAGACGCACACACTGCAGATGGCCATGCCCAAGAGGTCATTAAAGGCCTGGATGTTGGTTTTTATCAGGACCCTCACAAGCCCAGACACTCAGACTCTTCGCTCAGTCTCTTGAACCTCCATTGACTCCTTGAAGATCACAGCATTGTCAGCAAAGTCAAGATCAGTGAATCTGTCTTCACTAACAGATGCCCCACGACCCTGCCCAACACCCAGTCCATGCAAGTAATAAAACAGAGTAGGAACAGGACAAACCCCTGACGAACCCCAGAATCAAATGGGAAAAAACGCCTCCACTCTACACAGCACTCCCAGTACCAGTGTACAGGCCGTTCATGATATCCAGCAATTTTGGTGGGATCCTCCAAAGTCTCAGGACGTCTTCACGGGGCAGCTCGATTAATTTGAGTTCCACGCTTTATGAAAATTGACAAAGGCTGAGAACCCTCAATGCTGGGATGTGGTCGATGGTAGACGTCTTAGGCATAAAACCAGACTTACGGTCTCTGGTAGGTGAGCGAGTGATGACGGATCCTATTGAGGATGACCCTAGCAAGGACCTTACCCAGCACCGAGAGCAATGTTCTCACAATCCAGCTATTACCCTTACCTTTCCAGATAGGGACAACAAGCCCTGGTTTTCCAGTAAGTTGGGATGACGCTTTTCTCCCAAGTAGAAACCAAGATTGCTTGCAATGCCAGGAGGACAGCCTGACCATCAGCCTGGAGAAGTTCACCCCAGATTCCACAGATCTCTACAGCCTTCTACTATCAGTTGATTCACCTCCTGTGAAATTTCAGTGAGCTAATTGGGTGGTTCACAGCTAATTGGAGCATCAGCTTCAAGAACCATGGACTTGGAGATATCTAACATCCTAGCCTATCCTAGGATCAGCTTTAAACAGCTTCTCAAAGTAGCCAGCCCAGCAGGTCACAACTGCAGTGTCATCCATAAGGACCGTTCTACCAGCCGCCCTGACTGTGACTCTCTGAGATGAGATTCAAATGTGCTTAATGCTTTGATTCCTCTGAAAGCAGGATGTGGGTCACTAGACCATAGATGGTGTGTCAGCTGCTCACAGATTCCTCTAACAAACATCTCCTTATCTACCTTCAGAACCCTCACAGCCGTCCTTCTCGGTTCCCGATTCAGACCGGAGTTTCCATCAAGTGCCCTGCGAGATGAAACACCTCCTTCTGGGAACACCGGTAACATCAACACAACTCTGACAATCCAGCTTAGGTCTGGTGGGCTACCACCTTCTAGGAAAATGAGGCCGGATCCACACAGACTACAAGATCTGGCTGTTACTGATGGGTTTGGACACAGTTTGTGTGAGGAACTTACAGACTTGGGCGCAATTTATGCTACTAATGTGATGTGGGACACCTTCCATGGCAAGACCCCTGATGGTTGCTGAGAGGGTATAAAGATAACTCGTTCATTTTGCAGTTTTAAATAATTTTTAATAAATATACTGGCAACTGCTCACTTGTATGTACAGAGTCATGTTCTTTCGGTTCCTTCCGTTAGAGGTTTCCACACTGGATCATCTTGTTCCATATCTTCAGGTCCTCGTCATCTTGCTCTGTCACACCCATCACCTGCCTGCCCTCTCTCAAAACATCTAAACCTCCTTTTAGGCCTTCCTCTTCTCCTCTTACCTGGCAGCTTTATCCATACCACCCTTCCCCCAGTATACTCCTCATCTCTCCACTGCACATGTCCAAACCAACGCAATCTCACCTCTCTGACTTTGTCTCCGAAACGTCCCACCTGAGCTGACCCTCTAATGTCCTCATTTCTAATCCTGTCCATCCTCGTCACACCCAATGCAAATCTTATCTTTAACTCTGCCACCTCCAGCACTATCTCCTGTGCCACTGTCTCCAGCCCATATCTGTACACCTTCCCTTTCACTTTTGTTGATACCCGTCTGTCACAAATCACTCCTGACACTCTTCCCCACCCACCCCACTCTGCCTGCACTCTCTTCTTCACCTCTCTTCCACAATACCCATTACTCTGTACTGCTGATCCTCCACCTTTGCCAACTCTACTCTCTTCATCCTCACCATTCTTCTGACCTCCCTCTCATTTACACACATGTATTCTGTCCTGCTGACCTTCATTCAGAGAGACAGCTAAAACATTGGCATTGCATTAAGAATCTCCTCCAGGCTTATTCTACTGAAGACTGTAGTACGCCAGTCACACCTCAAAACACAGACATTCAAACTAAACAAATTGTTGTGCTTTAAAGTAACTAAAGAGATCTTCATTTAGATCTTGATCTTTGTTTGTCTGTGAATGAATTAGAAGAAGAAGCACTAGATGGCAGTAGAGAGACAGCTAAAACATTGGCATTGCATTAAGAATCTCCTCCAGGCTTATACTACTGAAGACTGAAGTACGCCAGTCACACCTCAAAACACAGACATTCAAACTAAACAAATTGTTGTGCTTTAAAGTAACTAAAGAGATCTTCATTTAGATCTTGATCTTTGTTTGTCTGTGAATGAATTAGAAGAAGCAGCACTAGATGGCAGTAGAGAGATGGCTAAAACATTGGCATTGCATTAAGAATCTCCTCCAGGCTTATTCTACTGAAGACTGTAGTACGCCAGTCACACCTCAAAACACAGACATTCAAACTAAACAAATCGTTGTGCTTTAAATTAAAGAGATCTTCATTTAGATCTTGATCTTTGTTTGACAGCGAATGAATTAGAAGAAGAAGCACTAGATGGCAGTAGAGAGACAGCTAAAACATAGGCATTGCATTAAAAATCTCCTCCAGGCTTATACTACTGAAGGCTGAAGTATGCCAGTCACACCTCAAAACACAGACATTCAAACTAAACAAATCGTTGTGCTTTATATTAAAGAGATCTTCATTTAGATCTTGATCTTTGTTTGTCCGCGAATTCCACGCATGCGTAGACCACCTTCCAGTTTAGTACGTTGTTGGTACTCACGGATGTCAACAATGTGCCGGAATAACGAAAGGGGTGGTGGACAGTGTTACGCTGGTTAGCTCCTGAGGCCTGGTTAGAGAATGAGATTGCTGAAGATAAAAGGTACGTTCCTACGTAACATATGAATGAAAGAAAGACAGTGGGTAAAATGAATGACAACGTAACAGCACGTTCCGGAAATTATTATTGTTACGTTGTAGCCGGCGAGTGCTGCGCGTCTCACAGTTGTACCGTGGCTTGCTCACATGTCAGTGAAGTGATCCCTATTTATACTTTAAAGAGCCTGGATACCTATGTGTCCCCCGTTTATAACCATTGCTCTGTGTATATTGCCTTACTCTTTGGATTGCCACAAAGCAACCTGCGAGATTGGAGAAAGGTTGAGAAGAGATCGTGAGAGGAAACGATAGCATCGTGAAAACGAGACGGACTGTGACCGGACAGAATCAGAAATGCTTCTACACCACCACATAATTACTTTTTCGGATAGTGATTCAGAGTAGGCCGTTCCTATCGCATCAATATCCAAGGGTTTTCTTTTGTAATTTTGTTTCTCTTATAAAAAATCATAATGCTGTGCGACGAAGGGCCCAGTTCACGACTGGCAGCCGCGTTTAAACAGGGAGCCCTTCACAGACAACTTTAACACGCGCAACGTAGTTGGGCGCACATGGCTAGTTACCAATAATATCACTGCGCTCAGGTCTAAGAGCCCAAGAACAGATCAGTGGCCGGTGTCCTCATTAACGCACAAGTCACTGACCACTTTAAACCAGCGCCATTTGTGTACTGTGATTTGATTAAAAACCCAGCTGAAGCTTCTCAATAAGAGAACGTTTGTTCAGATAGTCACAGAATTGCTGACAAATGGCTTTTCCTAGGACTTGATGTAAAAAGACACGTTAGAGATCAGCCAGAACTTGCCTAAAGTTGCCATAATAATCTTAAGTACGGTGTCATCAAAGACTCTGAGAAGACCCCAGAATATCTGATGAAGAGCCGACTACGTCAGGCACATGGTCAGTGAGCACATCAGAGGTGTCTTTGAAGAGCTTTTCCAGACTGGTCAAGGGAACGAGTGGAAGGTTTTAGTTTGCAACACATCAAGGAATCTGTGAAGAACAGGCCCAGAAACTCGTGTGGTAGGACGTCTCACTATCACACATTGTTTTACCTGCGCTGTTTAAAGATTTGTGTGGTGACAATCTGACACTATCATACATCTCACTTTCTCTCAGAGAAAACTAACTGAACTAAGGAGCCTTGGGCCGCCACACCAAGGAAGTGCTGTCGAACCAGGAAGCAGGTACACCTGGAGTGGCAAGCGACTTTCAAAAGATCTCAGGGACAGAGTGGTGGACAGACATAAGGCATGCAGGAGATGGAGGCAAAAAAATCTCAAAGGCTTTATCAATCCCAAGGAGCCCAGTAAAGTCCATCAGAAAGAAGTGTTTGGTTCTACTAGGACCCTCCCTGGACTCTCTAGACTGCATGGAACAGCAAGGAGGATACTGGTAAGAGAGGCTACTGAGATGCCAATGGCCACTGTGAAGGAGTGACAGGATTTGATGGCACAGAGTGGTCATTTAATGGTGTGCATGTGACAACAACTTCACAAGCGCTCCACCATTGTGGCTTGTTCAGGATTGTAATAGACGGCCGGGGACCTTGCCCCACTGGCAGGCCTGTAGCAGCAGGGGAAATTCCTTCCCCAGGACGCAAGAGGGTATCCATCCTGGATTGTGTGGGAGCCACTTGAACTGGAAGGCTCAACCCTGTGGGAATTCGTGGCCAAGGGGTGCCCGAAGGACTAAGGAGCCTTGGGCCGCCACACCAGGAAGTGCTGTCGAACCAGGAAGCAGTTACATCCGGAGTGCTTCCGGGTGCCCATGCATCACTTCCACCACACCAGGAAGTGCTGCAGGGAGATCATCGGGGAGCACATCCGGGTGCATTATAAAAGGGGCCGTCTCTCTCCATTCAGGGAGCCAGAGCCGGGTGGAACAGGACGGAGCTTGCGAGGAGTGGAGTAGAGGTGGCAATACAGAGAAAGGAGTAGAATAGGACTGTGAGTCTTTGGGCACTGTGTGTGTGCCATGTTGTGAAGAAGAAAAGAAAAATTAACCTTGTTTGTTGTGGACATCTGGTGTCGTGTCTGTCTGCATCCAGGGCTATCTTTTACAAGGAAGAAAGGCAAAGGAAGCCTCAGCAGCATCAGAACCAGCCCACCACACCGGTGGTACGTGTGGGTCTGGAGGGTTCAGAGCCAACCCCTGGCTGTATCTCATGACTCCTTCCAGTTACTCAACAGGAAACCTCAGCACTTCACTCTGACCCTCATTCTTCTCCCACTGACACAGCAATCCAGGTTCTCAGGGTCCGATCTCTAGAACGTCAAAACTCCATTTCAGCTCTTTAGCCTTCATCCCTTGCTGTATTGAAGCACCTGTTGGAGTTTCTCGATGAGGAGCCCTCCAGCAGGTTCACTCCTCTCCCTTCTCTCTGTGCCAGACATGGCCTGATGCAGTTGAAGAAGTTGTAGGCCGAATCCACTTTAGAAAACTGAGGTGAAACCGCATCTCTCCTGATATCAATCAGACATGAATATAAAATGTATTCTTGAAGTCGGTCTTCTCCACGCCCTACAAATAAACTACTCAAAAAAATTCAAGGAACGCTTTGAAAACACCTCAGATCTCAATGGCGGAAAAAAAATCCTGCTGGCTTTCTCTACTGTTATGGACTGATATGGTGATGTGTGAGGAACAAAAGGATGGAAATGAAAATGAGATGAACTGTTTCAGGACGGAAAGAGTGTGTCGGGAATTCAGGGGTAGAGGATGATAATCCGTTGTAAACTACGAACAAACTCGCCGTTACATTTTAGTTCGACTCTCTGTTGCTAGAAGGAAAGTTAGCTTTGTTGGCTTGACCTCGATTTCCTGCGCATGCATGAGTAGCGAGGAGCAAACAACCTCTAAAATGGCATCGACATCTGGCGAGAGATCAAAGCGAATGTGCAGAGGATAAATACTCTGTGGGCGACGTTTTGTGTTATTATAGTTGGAATGGACTCTGACTTGTTGGACTCCGATTTTAATGCAACTGATCTGGAGATGGAGAACGAAAACGAAAGTGAGGTACAAGCTTCCGCCGAATGCTCCCCAGCTGATTGTGGCGCTGAACACGTTCGTGTAACATGTTCGTGTTAGGAGTAACTTTCACCTTAGAGGACCGCCACTTACAATGACAAGAGTTACAAACCAGATTGTGTCGCACTATGACTGCCACCACTGCGCGAAGACAGCCAGGCAGCCACCCAGCCACAGATTCCTGCTGGACATCAAGCTGCCCCCGTACAGCTACTGCTGCCAGAGACGCCAAACAGGTGCCAACAGCAGCCACACAGTAACAGACGTTTTATGTCGGAAACCATTGCTTTGTGTGCTTATTTGAAATCTGAGATTTTTGGAAAAATATTCAGCCTTCAAAGAGTTAATAAAGGATCCTAAACAATCTTTGTAGAGTCAATGAGGTGTCAGTGCCCACCATTTCCATTGTGGTTACTGTCTTCCTTCCCCATATGATCAATTGTAAGTAGTGTGAATAGTGAAGCTGTTCCTGGTCTATTCATTCCCTTGCTTGGTAGAGCAACTGACAGCAAACACCTGACTGTGAGTGGCAAGCGACTTTCAAAAGATCTCAGGGACAGAGTGGTGGACAGACATAAGGCAGGCAGGAGATGGAGACCAAAATATCTCAAAGGCTTTATCAATCCCAAGGAGCCCAGTAAAGTCCATCAGAAAGAAGTGTTTGGTTCTACTAGGACCCTCCCTGGACCCTCCAAACTGCATGGAACAGCAAGGAGGACACTGGTAAGAGAGGCTACCGAGATGCCAATGGCCACTGTGAAGGAGTGACAGGATTTGATGGCACAGAGTGGTCATTTAATGGTGTGCATGTGACAACAACTTCACAAGCGCTCCACCATTGTGGCTTGATCGGGAGGGTCGCACTTCTCAAGAAAGGCCCCATGAAGGCTCGTTTGAGCTTTGACAGAATGCACCTTGAAGATTCTGATGCCAAGTGGAAAAAGTTCCTCTGGTCAGAGGAGACCAAAATCAAACTATTTGGCCTCAACACCAAACGGTCCACCAATGCTGCTCACCATCTACAACACACCATACCTACAGTAAAGCATGGAGGGGGCCGCATCCTGCTGTGGGGGGCCTGGGGCTCTTGTTAAGGTAGAAGGAGATATGGATGGGGCAAAATACCATTAAAGTCTGGAGGAAAACCTGCTGCCCTCTACTAGAACGTTGAAGATGGGCAGAATGTTCACCTTTCAACACCACAACGACCCAAAGCACACAGCAAAATGGACCACACAGTGGGTGACAGACACAAAAGTGAATGTCCTGGTGTTGGCATTCAGAGCCCAGATCTAAATCACAGTGAAAATCTGTGGAGAGATCTGAAGATAGCAGACCACCAACGCTCACCACCCAATGTGAGTGAACTTGAACAGTTCAACTGTAAAGAAGAGCGGGGACAAATATTGAGGGGGCTCAATCTAGGAGTGCAAAGCTGATAAAGAAGACTCAACAGAATCAGGGCGGTCACTAAAGCAAAAGGGGGGTCTTTTATTCATCTCAGCAGGTCTTGTGTTTGATTTGTTATCATTCATCTGAACTGGAGCTGTGATTTCTTTCACTTAGATGTTAGAGGGTGCATTGAGTAAGTAAAGCTGGAAAGAAATATTAGTTTGTGTGTTTACATTTAAGGCTGTAAGGCAAAACAAATGGGAATATTTCAAAGGGGGATTCTTTTCTATACCCACTGAGTGTATATATATATATATATATATGTAGGTAGAAGGCTGAAATTTGGCAGGCTTATTCCTTACAGCTTACTTACAAAAGTTAATCAGGTTTCATTTCAAAATTCTACACGTAACGGTCATAACAGTCGACAACGTCCGCCATTTTGAACTTTCTTATTTATGGCCCCATCTTCACGAAATTTGGTAGGTGGCTTCCCTGCACTAACCGAAATCGATGTAATTGCTTATTTTGATGGTATGACGCCACTGTCGGCCGCTATATTGAACTTTCCAACGTCACCAATTTTCAAACTTCCCGTGTAGGTAGAAGGCTGACCCCATCTTCACGAAATTTGGTAGGTGGCTGAGAAGGGTCTGGCTGCAGCCTGCAATACCTAGGAATTTAGACACGGAACGCCTTTCATATCACGGAACGCCCCCCAACACTAGTCACGGAACGCCCTCTGATGTCAGTTTTGATACGTCATCATTGTTTTTGTCGGAGTTCAAAGGAATGGTGGACTTAGAATAAATCTTTCTGAAAGCTTTTTGAGGAAAGAAGAAGAGTTTGAGTTGGAAATTAAGATGGCAGTGAGTTTGTTTCAAGTTTTACTAATATTAGATAATATTATACTTTACTGCTAGGGTACGAATTATACCACAGTGTAATAAAGCTGTTGAATCAACTTTCAGGTTCCGTGCAGTACTAAGCGCTCTAAGGAAGTATTAACATTTAAACAACAAACAGGATGGTTTGTGTAGCTAATTGTTACAGGGCAAATCGGAATACTCGATTCTGAGTAGTAAATCGACGGATTCAGCAGTCAATAATTTTTTATAACAATTGTTATAATATGTAATTGACCGTTGTTGAGTATAATTAACCATAACGAAGTGTAACGGACTGTAATCAAATATAAGTGACCGTGATTAAGTATTTATAATTGCCAGAATATCATTCACCATTTGTCCTGTATATCACGTATATGCAAGTTAATCAGAAACAAAACCTATCAGTAACCTGGTATTTTAGATATCAAAATATATTTCAGAAAGACAATACAGAGAGATTGAGCCATTATAAGGTAATGTTCCACAGAAAGCTTATTGTTTGCATAAGTTTAAAAGTCAAACACAGTTAATAATGGATATACTGGTTTTTCAATTATAGTAATGTTGCTAGTCTGAAGTTTGAATATACTTATGTCACTTTAGATTATCTTTTTTCATAGTTCTGTATATATATGTACAGTACATAACTGAACATTTTAATGAGTAGCTACAAACAAAGGGTAAGTGTGAATGAAATTACATTGTAGACAATAATGAGGAAAAGAACAGCCAGGATAGAATCATGTTGTTGTTGTTGTTGTTATTATTTTCTAAAGTTCTTTCAATGATAGTACCGTTTGTTTGAACTCTTAAAACAATATTAAATGTTTCATGCCCACCTCTCCTGCATTCTTCAAAAATACTGCTTTTGAAGTTTTTTTTCAATTGAAATAAAGTAAAGTGATTGTTCTCGTGCATGTTTGTCAGTTTTAAGAACTTTATATCTATTTTATATTCACCAGAGACACATAAGTATATTGAAGACCACAGAGAAACCTCCAGTTGTGTTTGGTGCTCAGGAGTTTCCTTGTCTGTTTTGCTATAAAAGAACAGATTATGCAGGCATCATCAGCCACTTACAGAGCCACAAAAGGACAGTAGCTGTTCATGGAGGTATGTGAAGTGCTCTAGAATATATCTTATAACTTGTAAAATTTGATTGATTGATATTTTTAATACACTTTAATGCAGCTAGATATTCACCTTAACAACATGATTTTATTTGACAAAATAGTATACTGTGTACTTTTTAACCTTTTGAAAAGCTAGCTTTGAATAATTTTAGATTAATTAATTCATGACTGTGTATTAACAATTTTCTCTTTTAAAATATTTAGTAGAATATGACAAAGATCATAGTACAAATACTGTACTTTAATTTTTCAGAATGTAAGTGTGGAATTACATTGCCTACAATTGACAGGCAACATATAGTATATTTACATACATTTTTAAAAGCATCATTAACAGAATCTTTAATTAGTTTGTTCTGTTTAAAAGAATAATGGGACAGGATTTGCATGTTTTAACTTTATTAAATTTAAGGATTATCTGAATTTCTTTTGAACAGTTTTAAATGTTTAGAAAAATAATTCTGAATATTAACCTTTTTTTTCTTTGTACTGTTTCAGGTTTTAAAATATACAAGTGTTCACTGAACTGCCAGGGATCAGGCCACTACCATTGCTGTTATTGCCAGAAAACAGTAGTTCGTAAAGATCAGTTCCTCAGGCACTTGTCAGATTGTGGCAAAGGTCCTAAAGTGCTCACTCTGCCCTCTGTGCCCATGGCACCAGTGGCCTTGCAGCCTCTGCCCTCCATGCCTACAGCACCGGTGGATTCCCAGCCTCTGCCCTCCATGACCACAGCACCAGTGGATGCCCAGCCTCTGCCCTCCATGCCCACGGCACTGGTCACCACCCAGCCTCTCCCTCCATGCCCACTGCACCAGTCACTGCCCAGCCTCTGCCATCTAAATTCCATAAGGTGGTCCAAGCCAAGATCAGAAAGGTAAAATGTTCTCTTTGTAACCTCAGACTGAACAAAAATAACCTTCGAGTGCACATGAAGAGAAAACACTCAAGCTGTAAACAAGGGATTAGTACAGAACATCATCTTAAATCCATGTGTATTGACAAGGCTAGAGGAATATTTGCTGTCGCAAAAACTTTCCACAGTGAATCAATTCCAGTGCACGTTCAGAAGAAGACCTGGGGTTCTACACATAGAATTCTATGTGAAATGGATGTTTGCCGGCGCAATTCGGATTTTGCATTAAGGAGTGGACTGATGGCCTTTGATTGTCAACACATTCAGTCCCTTTCCTATTGTCTCCCAACAGGCAACACAGATGTGGTCCTAACTGAGGAAGTGCTAAATGACATGGTTAGGTGTGCATGGTTAGGGAAAAGTGGATGGGAGAACATAAAAAAGAACAATGCTTGAAAAGGCAACGTGAAGCTACAGAACATGGCATTAGCTTAAGCATTGAGGTCACACTGAATGAGAAAAGTTCAAAGAGGTTCATATCAGTGTATGAGCCCAAAGTGTCCTATTATAGTAGACTTGCCAGGGTTTTTGCATACTATGACATCAAGTGTAATTCCTGGCACTGTCCATGTTCCAAACCACGAATGTCATGTTTGCATAAATATATAGCAAAATGGCATCTTTTTCAGACTAACAGGGAACTTTTTAAGAGAGTTAAGAGCACAGAAGACTCAGAAGAATTCAAAATAGGAAATACAAAGGACACCAACTGGTCAGAATCTGACAGTGTGCGAAAAGAAACCCTTTATCCACCAAAGGGAGATGGTCTTGTTAAAATGGTAACATATCTATACCACAAAAAACGAATTCCAGCAATCCTGCCTACTGAAGTATGCGCTCCACCTGACTTTCATAACTTTCCCAAGCACCTAATACCAGCCGAGACATCGTGTAGCCTCTGTCCAGGAATTGTCCCACTGACTGATCCTGTTCTAATTTCCTCAAAAGCCAAAATTGTTACCTTCTATGGCACAGTTGAAGGTAAATCTTGCACACCTTTTTGAATAGAGATATATTTGATCAATGAAGTGCCACTTTTATATATAATTTGACATAGTACTTGTTAAATATGTTCCTAGGCACTTACGTAACACCATTTGTAACTATTTGATTTTCTAACTGATGTTTTTTCTCCTTTTAAGCATATACTTAATCAAACAAACACAATGATATTTCAGATTCAGGTGATGGCAGGGTGGCTTTGAGAAACACTGATTAGACTTTTTTTTTGTCCCTACAGGTGTAGCCACATATTGCAAACAGTGTGAGCTGTGTGGCCAGGTCTATAGATTTCAGGAATGGAGTGGAGGTCTTCATAACTTTAATGACCACATCATTCTCAGCATTCATTTATGTCTGTTCTTAAGGAACTCGCTCCAGGTTAAGAGCTAACATACATATATACAAATAGGAGAGTTCTTATGTTGTGTTTCATCTGTTCTTCGCTGAATGTACACCATACGTTGGGAAATATGGTTCCTATATTTTAACACATCTGACCTTTTCCCACTAGTGTTTTGTATTAGTGTCATGTTGTTCATATAGTCTAATGATAAATATTCCAGTCTGTGTTGCAGAATATCAATAAAATCAATCTGAACGCAGGGTACAATTGGATATAAGTGTGCATTAGATTAGATTACACTTTATTTGGTGTGTGTGTATGTGTGCCACTATATGTAAATACATATAGCATTTAATACTGTGTGTGAATGAAGCCCAAATCAGTTGCCAAAAGGAAGTCATTTGAAGATCTATGTCTGTTGCGTATTATGTTTTGTTGTTTTATTTTTTCTCCTCTACAACATCTAGTATGTCAGGCATTGGTGAAAAAAGTTGATCTTATAAATACAAGTTGTATTTTTGTGTTTTTTTGCATCAGCTTATTTCAGGAGATATATTCCTTATGATTTACTTATAAATTTTTGGTTTTTCTTAAATGTAATAAACTGTTATACTGCTGAATAATTCTGTGATTTTATAATTAGGTTTAATTTAGTACATTCAGAGAAGGTTAGTTAAACTGACTTTTAACAGTAAAATACATGAACAGTTTCTGTGTACACTTTATTTAATTATGTGGTTGGCATTATGGTTTGTTTTTTTATATTTTCATTTAGAATCACACTTCCATTGGAAATGCTATAGATATCCTTGAACTGACCACAAACCAAAAGTTTCCCAAGCGAGACTGTCTTTTGCATGGATACCTCCATTTTGAGGCACTCTCAGCACATGAATATAACTATTCTTGCATACGTTGTGGATTTCATCCTCCAGTAGTAGTGATGGACCTTCACAAGAAAGGAGTTTTTAGTATGCCTGGTGGGTAGATGACAAGTGTGAAACTGTAGCATACTTCTTAGTTTCTTAGCATTTATTGTTTTTAATTTTGTCCTGATTTTCTGCAGCCAGTGAAATAGAAGAAACCCCAACGGATTATGATGGCAAAGTAAATGTGGAAGATTTTTGGGAGTCAGTAGACCTTGAAATGATAAGTCGTGGCTTTGTTAAGAGTAATCATTACATTTTGTCTTCTTTAGCTTTTAACCATTACATAAAATATATACACACTGAATTTTCTATTCCATTTCATGAAAGTCTCATTTGCTCTCATTAAGGTAACTGTCAGAATCCATTTGTTGTAAAACCAAACTACCATAATTGGGCACCATGGATTGGTAGCCATACAAGAAAATCGAGCGCCGTGCTCAACACTGAATTTGCTAAAATTCCTCAAGTTCAGGAACCTGAGGAGGCTTCTGATATATTTGTCACTGAAGACAGATTATGTGGTGAGCTCACAAATTTAAAGGTATGTACAGTATGTAGTAGGGCATTTGTCTGTAATGTTTCATGTATACCTTTTTGTCATCAAAAATGTTAACTGATTGAAGAGTTTTGAGTGTTTTTGATTAACTGTGAGCCTATCTGAGTGTGTGCCCAGTATAGGACTGGACTTTGCTTACCCTCACTGTTTGAAATATGGAAGTATGTTTAATTCTAACACGAGCCTGTCCCTACATGAGTTGAGTGCTCACTGAAAGCGTATGTGTATATCCATTTTAGGTTGCTGCATTGAGGAAGTTAGTAAAGAACTGTGGTCTGTCTCCAAAAGGATCCAAAATGGACCTAATACTAAGATTAAGAAATCAAATGCAAAATCGAGCCACCTATGATAAGATTTTCCAGAAGGTTTGGGGAGCGTCAGGTCAGTTATGTATTCCGTTCAATATCTGTTAAAACCTTGTTTGAAATCAATTGTTCAATGACTATTCATGATAAACGTTGCACATAATCTTTGCTATAAAACATAGAAGTTAAATGTAATTTTTTAAAATGTACACAAGCAGAAAAATTAACCACATCGAAATGTAAAATTGTAAAATTTCTTTGAATTGAACATCAAAGTAGTACCACCCAAATTCACATTTTTTTTAAAGTTTGATTTTTGATCCAAGTATTAAACAGTCTGTGTTAGATGTTCTGTTAATCAGCATAAGTTCTAATTTGACTTTTATCACCAATAATTATTAGACTAATATAAATATAGGTAATCTAGGTACAAGTTTGTCATTTTCAGTTGTTTTAGTGAAGAAGACCACAGCGTAATTCTTTACATTTTTTTGAGAATGCACCTGAAGATTTGGACTACATGTGTTTTCCACCTACTTATTTAAAAATCGTAATGTCCAAACATACACATAATCACATTTAAGAATTCAACGGATTCTACTGATGAAGTTCAGTCTATTCAATTCTTATCAAAAAGATGTGACCTTTTCTGAATAAACACAGCATGGTTTGTCAGATTGAAGCTTTCAGTACAATCGCATGACCTTTCACTCCAAACTGACCTACTAGATAACACACAGCAGAGACCTCATTTAACAGTAGTTTGTCTTTGGATCACTCTAATAACCTTATGTTCTTGAATGACCATTATTATTTATACTGCTTTTAATTTGCATAAACAGGTGGCTGGGCTGTTGTGATGTGTCCCTGTGCTGTTGTGTACTCGATCAAATTTAACATTCGTGCAGAGAGTCCAAGGGACTATGCAGACATTTTACTGTCTTGGAAGCACTTTCCAAATATCTGCATTTATGATTTTGCAAGAGGATTAGCCACACATACCAATCTGAGGGTGCCACAGGTTCAGCCTTTCAGTCCAAATGAGGGAAGACTTGCCGAATCAACGCCCGAAAATATTGTGCTTGCCAAAAAGGGAGAATTGAGGATTAACCTGCCATGGCTTTTAAAGAAGAGAGAGGATTCTGATTCTGGTCCTGATGTGCATCCTGTCAGTGGCTCATCTGAGCATTATGCTCTTTATGATACATTTCATGAGCATAATACCAAGGATGCAAAGGACATATTACGCAGAATTGAGCTTGTGCCTGAGTTGGCTGGATGGCTTAACAGTCAATCTGCAGAACAACTTTTGCATCTTTGAAAAAAAACAATTACTTCATGAACTTGCTTTCACCTTCTGCTCACATTTTTTTGATGAGGTCAATTATACACTTTAGGAATGAGTACAAAAACAAAAAAACAATTCAAGAATATCAAAACGTCTTTGGTCGTGACCCCAAAATTGAACTTGATTGTCATGGAAGAGCAAAATTAGGTAAGAACAGAGGTTATGTAATTTCTGTTTTCACTTCCTGCATCATATGGATGTGGTATTAAGTTTGCAAATTGTTTTTCTTAGCCTTGGATATGACAAGTACACAAAAGCTCTTGAAAAGAGGTCATCCTTATGAAAGCAAGCATGAGGCTACAAGTAGGCAAAGATAAATATGTTCAATTTGCCACATTAACATATTATTTTTATTTTAATCTGAGCTCCTTTAATCTGTTTTTCTTCCAAACAACAGAAGTCTTAATCAATTTTGAAGAATCTAGTGAAATGGACAACAGTGAGTCAGAGGATATAATGGCAAAAGCGTCGTTTTGGAATCGGGAGCCTAATCTTGAGCAAAAGCGATTGGTATATGCAACGTTTACAAGTTCATTATAGGGCTCATGGCAGAGCCTCCTTTACTCACTAGAATCTTTGTCTGTGTATATCTTCAGCTTTCATACGTTCTTGATTCGAAAGGAATTCCTACTGAAGAAATAACCAGAATTGATAACACTGTCTTAAACAGAGCTGACTTCCTATCTCTTGGCCTGTCTACAGAATTGGAAGCGACTGTGAGTACAGCGTAAACTGCACTCAGTATCTTGTGATGTGAATGTAAAATCAATTGCAGTTAATTCTGCTTGTAGATTATGGTTGTTAAAATCATCAGTGTCTTTCATTATACTGTTGTTTTTTTTTTTTGTTAAACATAGATTGGAAACTGTTGTCTGAAGATCATTGGCCAGATTGTACAGCAATGCGTACGTAAATAAATTTTGGTGTCATTCAGTTCCATATTGTACTGATTAGGTGTGTTTCTAAGGTGAGCTGCTCTTAATTGTTTGTTGTTTAGGGAAAAGATGCTTATGTGGTGCCCACATGGCTACCTCCTCTTTCACAAGACCCTTTCCTGACTTTTCCAGTAAGTACATTGAATAATGTTCTATAAAAAGTAACTCCTGCTTGTTACTGTTCATTTTGTTTACAGATTTGTTACAGTTCTTTTGGAGGTTTCTTGTTGTCTTCTAGAGTGATTCTAAAATTAAACAGAATATTATATATCTTCTTAGAATGATATAGCATCGAAAGATGTTATCTTCCTCCCCTCATGGCATCCAGGTCACTGGGCTTTGTGTGTAAGTAGATTTGTTTTCCCAATGAGTTTATTGTTGTAATCAGAAATTTGTCCACCATTTACTCACCTTGCGTTTGTACAAATGTTAAGATGTATAACTCCTGAAGAATGAATTAATGCAACTTATGCATTTCTAAATAATCTATAATTTATTGAAATGTATGCATTGCCAGTTGGGTCAACATGTGTATATACAATGTAGGATTCTGAATTCTTCAAAAACATCAGGCATGTTGTATTTTTCAGGTTATGTATCCAAAAACAAAATTATTCACTATCTTGACTCCAGTGATCATCATGGCTTTGGAGACGGCCGCTATATTGAATTGTTCAGGTTTTAAAACTTAAAAAAAAGAGAGACTTCCGTATTTGCTCATGCCGAGGTATCATTGGGATTTAAGTAACATGTAATTAATGATATTGAAAATTAAATATTATCTAGTAACACAATTCAATAAAACACTCACATAAAGCCACTGTGCACGAGTAAATATGGTGTCTTGCAGTTCAAGTGTTCAAAAGAGTTCAAGTTCTTTGTTCTTGATCTTTGTTCAACTGTTCAGTTCCAGCGTTCAAAAGTTTTAATGTTCTTTTTTTATCTTTGTTCATATGTTCAGTTCACTCAGTTTGAACCTCAGCCCAGATCTCCCAAAATCAGCATTTCAGCAGGACTGTTCCTTATTTACTCTGTTATTTCTGTCACCTAGTGATGGCTGCTGCCCATTTGAACTATTCTTCTTTAAAAAATTTGATCCTAATAGTTTTCACAAAGTTATTTCAGAAGAGCTGTGTAAATAATTCATAATGGCACAGCGGTAAAACATCCTCAAGGTTCTAAAATATTTGTAATGGTGTGCTATGGTCTCGTGTGGGAAGCTAAAGTCACTCCCTTCATAAATTATTTGTTCATTTAAAAGTTGCTAAAGATTATATTATCTGATGTTCTCTATTCCTCTACCTGTTCTATTACTAATAATTCTACTCTTGTAATCTGAAATGAATATCATTGTCATAAAAAGTGATGAAAGGCTCCAGCTAAATTTTGGTTAAGTAATTCTTTCTTCTGTGTGATAAAATTATTAATTGGCACATTTTCAGAATTAAATATTATTAATCCAGTTCTACAATGATATTCCATCTGCAAAGCTCATATGAACTGTGTTTTTAATATACATTAATATAATATAAATCAAGTTTGACAAAACAAATTTTATCTGTAGGAAAATTGCCTCTAAAATAATGCCAGGTAGCTGGAAGAACCACAGAAGAAGGGAATGTAAATATCAATATGTTTTACTAGTATAAGACAAAAAACACACACAGATATCTCCTGTACTAACTAATCACCTCTTAAATTGGTAGAACCTACCCAAACAGATTGACAGTCTGGACTGTGGGATCTTTATGCTCAGGGTAAGTGGAGGACACTCTGCCAGTAGTAAGATGTAAATGTTGATTTAAAATAATAACTTGCTTTTTTTTTTTAGTATGCTCTCTACATCGCCATTGGAAGAGCATTTGATTTCAGTCAGGTCAGTGGTTTAAGTGTAATATTTGTTTGAATATTGTGATTTTTTTTATTCATAGAATTAATTGTAATTTCCCGATTTACATTTTTTTAGGAAGACATGCCAAAATTAGAAGATGGTGGTGTCTTCTCTTACTTCACAAAGCCAGCATTAAAAGGTGTGTAACTTTTCAAGCATTTTTTAAGGGAAAGACAATTATAAGAATTTGTCAGCTTACAGTATTTCTAAATTTTTTTTTCTTCTAGCCAAGACATCGGTCTTCACTTTCCACACGAGAAGAAGGACATTCTGTGTACCACAGGTAGTGCTTCGTAATTATCAGTTGAAAAGTTTTCTGACACTAATTTTATATATTAGAACTTCACAAAAAGACTTTGACCAACAGGTCACACATCAGGTCTCCAGTGAGGCCTTCACTGACTTGTGTCTTTCTTCAGCCCTGTGGTGTGTCAGTGGTGTTATGGGGGCAGAGAATGGTGGTCTTAAAAATGAGTGTTTTGTGTGCTTGTGCTCTAACTGATTTATTAAATGGCAATTATTTCTGCTTCCAGCAATTCCAGACAAGATAGGTAAGAGCAAGGACTTTTCTCCCCCACCCTTCTTCTCCATTACTGAAGAATATGAAAATGTTGACTGAATTATTTCTGCCAGTACAATCAATAGTATAACATTTACTGTACTGTTTGTAACATTTAGGCAATGAATGGTTTCATAGGCTTCCTTTTGTGGAGTGCAACTTTTTAACTGTCTTCCTTGTTCTTCAAAGATCAGTTTCCTCTGTGGCATTAGGTAGCATTAACTGAATGTGCAGGTCAGCATATTTATGGTAGCAAATTGTAATGTATTTAAATTGTTGAAATGCTACATAATTGATTTGCAGAAATGCATGATACTTGATAATCTGTATTGCAGTGCCTAGTAGTATGGAAAGTGTGGTCCTCACAAAGGCACAGCCCTGTCAGGTATGTAGTGAAATGATTCTAATACGGCTCAAACACAGCAAATGCCTTAAAGGTGATGACTTTCTTTTTCGTTTTCAATATCATTCAGAAATCAACCAATCTAGAATGGAGTGATCATTTACTTCAGGTAAACACTTTCCATTATGTATCACTTTTTACATGTAGCATTTCTATTGTAATATGTTTGGGTGAATGTTTCAGCAGTTTTTAAAGCATGCTTACTAAACTGGGAACAATTAAATTACATATTATTTGAAATGATGAATTTGGCCTTCACAAGTGACAATACTGTGGTAATTGAACTCTTTGTCTTTCAGGGACTCACTTCAGTACAATTCCTGTAGACGTTCAGATTGAACTGAAATGGGTCTTACAGCAATGTATTAGTAAATAAAAATGAATGCTTTTTTCACTACAGAGCACTTAGTCATTTTGAGTTATTTGTGCACTTTCTGAATGGTTTCTAACTAGACATGACATTACCTTAAACATGAACTGCTCTGGTTGTACACTGGAGTTTATTTTTTTTATTTTTCACTCTACCTCATGCCTACAGGCAGTAGAGACAAAAAGCGAGAGAAATCAATTGAGCTGAGCATTCCTATGACATGCTGTGGTCATATTGGTGTGTTTATTTCATAAGCCAATTTGATTGTTCTTTGAGTAAAAGTGTAGTTAATAGATTGATATTCCTAGTAAAGTACTTGACAGTATTTTTTTTTCTTTTTCATAAAAAAGTCTTCATTGATCCAAAACATCCTGGCTGCTTGTGACTGGCTGGATGCCAACAAAGACCAACTTGTTGGGACAGTCCTCCGGCCAAGAATTCTGGAAATGGACGAGGATGAAGTCACATACACAATTGAAAAATTAGAACAAAGGGGAGACGATGAAGAGACTGAAGAAGTCCTGTCCACCTTGTTATTTACTTTTGAATGCCTGAAGGACATGAACTTTTTTCTTGATGAAATACGGGGTAAAAAAAATATTCCCATCAGTTGCTGCTGTTCGACAAATTAGATTTTTGTGGTTTTTTTTTTTCAGCCTTCAAAATTTCCAAGTAACTACATCTGGCAGAAAGCCTACAGTGATGTAATTTTGTTCAGTGGATTTGATCAGTGATTCACTGTAAAGAAAAGTCGGGATGGAGTGGCTTTCTGACCTGTTCAATAGTTCCTTGTCAACTAAAATGACCAATGTGATGGATGGAGGACACAGATGGATGTCCCAACTGGGATTGTGTGCTTTATTTCTTTAAAATAAATTCATATTTGAACCTGGATCTTATGTGTGTGTGTGTGGTTGTGTGAAGGGTTTGGGTGCTAAAATGCCCCCCACAGGTTACACTCCCCTATGTGGTAATTATAACAGTGTGTTTTGATACATCACTTTAATTTTCAAGACCTAGAATGTTGGCTTGCAAGTTCAAGAAGGGAGTCTAATTAAAAGCAAAAATTAGTTGGGAAAACATGTACAGCCCCTAGGACTGAATATGAGAACTACTGTATGAAACAATGCCATGTTACAAATCAAGATTATTTATATATATATATATATATATATATATATATATATATATATATGTATATATATATGTATATATGTATATATATATATGTATGTATGTTTCTGGACACCACACCAGCTCCATCATTAAAACTGCTGCTGACATCACCATCATAGGCCTGATCACCACCAATGATTAAATGGCTTGCACACAAGAGGTCTATCTGCTGACTCAGTGGTCCCAGGACAATCTGACCTTTCATGGCCAAAAATTAAGGAGCAGGTCATAGACTTCAGAGAATGGATTAAGCTGTGGTTTGTTTTTGTGGGGTGCTGTGGAAATGGTGAGCTTGTTTAAATTTCGTACAGTAACAATCACTGATGAATTGAGGAGGAAACAGCACGGTTTGCCTATTGCCAAGTTCACCAATGCCTTCCTGAGATGTCTCACATGTACTGTCTGGAGTCCATCTTCACTGGCGGCATCACATCCTGGTAGGGCACACACACTTGGGCCACTGCAGAGGGTGGTGAAAGCCACAAACTATTACTGGCACCCAGCTGCCTTCTGTCCAGGATATCTAGAAGACATTCTGCTAAGATTATTACACACTTGGTCATCCTGCACAAGTGTTTTTCTTAATCCTCCCTTCTGGAAAATAGTAAAGGACCAATGGCGCTAAGTATGGCTTGAAAGAAAGTGTTTAGTTAAAGAGTTACTGAACAGCCAATCATAATAAGAAACATTGTAAGAAAAAGACTAGGTATAAATATGTGAAATATACCTGAATATATATATCTCAACTGTAAATTGTATTCTATATATTTGTTGTGTTTTATTATATTATTACTGTTCTGGAGAGGCATGTACAGTAAATAATATCATTGCACTGTATGCACAAGACAATAAATACTGTATGTTTAATGATGAGATCACCTCGGGATAATTGCCTGCTGAAGGCACACTGTAACTGATCCACTATTTATTATTATTAGTAGTTGTAACAGTTTTTGATATTTATCAAAATTTTACAAAGACGACGACTCAAAGACAGTTTGAGTCTATGTTGGTATAAGTTGGGTCTTTGCAATCAACTTAAATATTGCACGAAAACGGTTTAAGAACAATCACGATTGTCTCAAACTGAAAAGTTGTTAAAAAATGTTAAATTATGTAAAATCCTACTGGCTGTCACATGCCTTTCAAATGATATGGACGTGACATCCAGTATTTCACACATGCAGCTTTTAGTAATGAAAACGTTGATGGATCAAATCAATAAATAAAAGACTGTTTCCTAAAATGTTTCCTTGTCAGTTTTAAAACTAATTTTATATGTAGCGCTGTTTTTGAAAACCTTCTAAAAATAATGAAGCTTATTATTGTTTCACATGTGTATAATTTGCTAGTGGGAATATAAAATACATTTATAGATTGAAAATCTCTAGGTATGAGTTTCATGAGGTACATTCCGTTTGAAACACTGGATAGCAATAAGATTTGTTACTTTTACTATAATGTAACACTTCAGGGGAAAACGTAATGAACAACCATTCAAAATAGTAAAAAAATAAATAAACAAACAACTGTACTTTATATCGGCGAAATGTTAGAATCATGAAAGAGCTTAGAATGATTTGACAGCATAAGCATGAAACTGGAAGTCATTTATGTTTGACCAGATAGAAAACTGTTGGAATTTGTACAACTACAGCATTCTGTACAACGAGCGCGTCAACACTGTCTCGCAGAGGGCAGGATACGAGTGACGCTGGGAAAGGGCGTTATGATAAATTGCGTCATTACATGGGTGTGTGCTATGGTGTGCGCTGAAGGGCGTTCCGTGACTGAACCTATGGGCATTCCATGATATGGAGGGCGTTCCGTGAGGTATTGCAGTCTGCAGCGAGACTGTTGAGGTGGCTTCCCTGCGCTAACCAAAACCGATGTACGTACTTATTTCGGTGGTATGACGCCACTGTCGGCCGCCATATTGAATTTTCCAAATATCACTAATTCTCCAACTTCCCGTGTAGGTAGAAGGCTGAAATTTGGCAGGCCCATTCCTTACAGCTTACTTACAAACGTTAAGCAGGTTTCATTTCGAAATTCTACACGTAACGGTCAACAACGTCCGCCATGTTGAACTTTCTTATTTACGGCCCCATCTTCACGAAATTTGGTAGGTGGCTTCCCTGAGCTAACCGAAACCAATGTACGTACTTATTTCGGTGGTATGACGCCACTGTCGGCCGCCATATTGAACTTTTCAACAGTCTTTGTTACTTATGGGCCCATCTTCAAGAAATTTGGTACACGGGTTCCCAACGCTAACTGAATCCTACTTACATACATATATACGTCCATAGCCTGAAGCTTGGTCACCATGTGAGGCGGCGTTGGGTCCCCATCCCAATGTCTCTCACGTTGTTGGCTGCCTGCCTATATAAGGCCGTCCATTGTTCCAGTCTCTACATTTCCTTCCTTGCTTCGCCACGGGATTCACGTCTCCCTACTGATAACTACAGCCTTTTTGTTTAATCCACGGCTTCTCCGCTGTTTTATTGTTTGTTTATTACGAATATAGTTATTGTGTAGGTATTTTAGACTTACTTTACATTGTTCAGATACCCATTTCCTTTATCATTCCAAACATTCCCCATTAACATGTCTATCGAGGTGATCACCATCGATCAAAGAACTGTCACTTACCGAGTGGTTTCCATGCGCGGAGATGGCACCTACCTTTTCCATTCTCTGTATTACATATTGCACGGCCATTTCAGGGTCACTCTTGATATCCAGAGGAACATTGTGTCTCATGTATTGAATGACTGGGACAGGTTGTGAAATGCTTAAGCCCTTCACCTGTATATCTGCATGTGAGTTGATGGCTGCCGCTGAATTGTTCGGTTGTCGCTTTCAAGTGTACCAAAAGGGCCAAATATTTTACACCTTTCGACAACCGCCAATGCCTCTTAAATATCTTAGATTCACAGGTGATGATTTCAGTAGTGGACACTTTGATGTTTATGAATGTTTAAACTCTCAAAAGCTGGATGTGATTTTATCGATGAAACCGGTTGTCTGCTTACAACGCTTGACAGATGCCGAATGTCACTTCAATACAACAAATCCTGCAAATACTGTCGTAATTGAAACAAACCATGAAACTCAAACCGATTATGACAGCAGCAATCCAAGCTGTGAGATATGAGACAAGATTACTGTTCACATGGCCAACTGTACGTTGCATTCTCAAGAGTAAGCTCAGCGAACAGCTTGGTCATATTCCAACCGGAAGGGCCGAACTCACAATGTTTCATTTGGAAATTCTACGCGTAATGGTCATAAATGGAAGCTATTTTTCTCCATATAATGTAATGGAGTTGAGCTCAATGGCCATGGGGGGCGGAGTTTCGTGTGACATCATCACGCCTCCAACATAATCACGTGAACTGACTGTCAACGCAGTACGTACAAAACCAGAAAGAGCTCGAAAAATTGAGAAGGCAGCGAAACAATAAGAAGCGAGCGAGTGACACATACTCTACAAGCATATTCATGCCTGCAGCTACTTCAGAAACAAAGCACGGTGTAAACCTAAAGTTTAAATTAAGTTCATAGACAGGCTGCTGCTGCCGTTTCACATGCCCACGGCTAATGCGGGATACAAGTTTAATGAGAGGACGCAGGGTATAAACGACAGTTTTGATCACTTTGTAACTAAGTTCAAATTGCTGGTCAAAGACTGTGCTTATGCAAATTCCGAGAGACTGTGTTTGTGGGGGATTGACGGATAAGGCGGGTGGGGGAGTCGCGTCATCATCTCCCCTCCCATTTACCTCATTTCGCTCTGAGCTGAGCTCCATGGCTAACGCCGTCTTCCGAAGCAACTTCGTCACACTGCCACCAAATACTCACAGAAAAATCCACAAGTTAATACACACGCTGTCTCTAGAGTTTCTCCACACTGAGTCCTCCAGGCACTACTTACAAAAGGTTACATTGACAATTGTGTTACGTTATTTTTAAAATGTTTCCTTTTCTTCTCGATTCATTTAACCCTCGCACCCCCTTAGTTATAGAAGAAGTATGAAAAAATATGAGGTTAACACAGAAAAACAGATCACCAATTGAAGCTTTATGAATAATCGATTCACGATCAATAATTCTTTTGGTAAAGCCATACTCAGTGTAATCCTCCTTCCATTTTATAATTTTTCCGCCACTAGCCATGATTAAATGAACGGTAAATAAAGTAAGAGCAAAGCGAGGGTGACTTATTTAGGCAGGCATATATATGACAGCAACACTAATGACAATGTCAATCATGTTACGTTATTATTAAAATGTTTCCTTTTCTTTTTCATTACTTCTTTAACACACTACTTCTCCGCTGTGGCGCGGGTATTTTGCTATATATATATATATATATGAATGACCTCCAAAGAGCACTGAGACTTTTAATCACGTGAACGAGTCTGCAGAAAATGGGGTCTCCTGCCCAGCAAAAGTCGAGCAGCCAGCGCGCGTGCATAGCTGTGCCGGCCTTTGAGACGCTGACTGCGCTTCTGCCTTAAGTCAAAGTGAGCACTTTTAATTTTTTTCATCCTCCCCCTGCGCTATAGCCCAGACAAGTGCAAACACGGGACCCCTTTTCTACACCACGGAAAAATAATATTAAGGCGATTCACACTTTCTTTTGCACGTATACGATTATGAGGTCCTCAGCTCGGATTATGAAGACACGCACACGAGTGGAGGACTGACAGTGCCATCACAGCCGATTAATGGCGGGGACGTCTCACCAGTCTACACAAGACCCACCCCAAGACTGTCCCCAAAAGGCGATCATAACGTCAGCGAACACATCTCTCTATACTATATAAAAGAAAAAGGCAACTTTCCTTTCTTTACACCTTTTTTCCTTTTATCCCAAACCAAAGCTTTTCTCTCTTAACACTGCAGAGGACACAAAACTAATTTTCTTTAAATGCCGGTAAGGCACATTACCTGAGGCAGAAATTTGAACGTTCACATAGAAAATGTAATTTCTATACCACAGCCGTCATGTAGCGCCTTTCAAAAGGGATCAACTACCGAGAGATGATCCATATACATTTTAGCTGCTGTTAGTTACTTACCTGTTGTGTTACACCGTCTTTAAAATGTAGTTTACCCGCAAACACTCCAGTAGTGCTCAATGTACCTGTACTTCTTAAAACGTTAATGTTTTACTGTTTAATAACTTATAGACTACATTTTATTATTTTTCCCTTGCACTCAGTGACCAAAGCTATACACACACATATAGACACATACATATATATACACCTGTGTGTATGTTTGTATGTATGTGTATATATATATATATTTATATATATACACACACACACACATATCTATATTGTATATATATATACACATACACATATATATAATTTGTGTGTGTGTATGTATGTATATGTATGTATGTGTGTGTATATATGATGTAGATAGGTATGTATATATATATGTGTGTATATGTAGATATGTATATATGTTTAAAGATATGAAGATATGTATGTGTATATATACAGTATTTATATATGTATGTGTATGTATATATATATATATATATATATATATATATATATATATATATATATATATATGTAGACTCAAACCCATTATGACAGCAGCAATCCAAGCTGTGAGAAAACAGTAAAAAGGAGGCGTGTCAGACGTTGTGGTACATTTTCTGATGCAGCTAGACGGAAACAGCTTTGTGACGCTGCCGCCAAATACACAAAACAATTACTTTCACAATCATGTTACGTTATTTTTAAAATGTTTCCTTTTCTTTTTTATAACTTCTTCAACACACAACGTCGCTGCGAAGCGCGGGTATTTTGCTATATATATATTGTCACAGGAGGCTGAGGGTGGCTCTCAGCCGGGACACCCAGGAGGACCGGAGGAGGGCTTATGCCTCCTCCAGACCACTTGGGGGCGACCGCCCTGGTGGCTTTGGGGACCACGGGAATGGAGCTTGGAAGCTCAACCCTATAGGGGCCCGTGGTCATGGCCAGGGGGAGCCCCAATGCCTGAGGAGCCCTTGCCCTCAGCACTTCCGCCACACCCAGAAGTGCTGGGGGGAAGAAGACCAGGGACACCCCAAGTGAAACCCAGCATCTGGTGATGTGCATGAGTTCAAGACTTCAGGCTGGCATTGACAGCAAAGGGTTTTCAACCAAGTATTAGAAATGAACATTTGATTTCCAGTTATTTAATTTGTCCAATTACTTTTGAGCCCCTGAAATGAAGGGATTGTGTTAAAAAAAATACTTTAGTTGCCTCACATTTTATGCAATCGTTTGTTCTCCCTACTGAATGAAAGCTGAAAGTCTGAACATTCAAAACTGCATCTGAGTTGTTTCATTTAAAATCCATTGTGGTAATATACAGAACCAAAATTAGAAAAAAAGTTGTCTCTGTCCAAATATTTATGGGCCTAACTGTAAGTGCCACCAAAGGAAGTACAAGATGACCTCAACCAACATACTCAGTCAGACAGGAGGCCAACATAGCCTCTAGTCTGTAGAGTTTGAATGACTGCCAAAGTGCAGCTGTGATGTGGACCTGAGTGACCACAGAGACCATTGGCTTGATGAGGTCAGTCATTGAGAATGGATGGAATGGCCTAACAAGTGAGAGAGAAGAGGGCAACATAGTTTTGGTCAGCAGTGATGAGTGTTTAAATAGCTGGACGTCAGTCATATTTTGAGATACGGATTTGATCAATGAGCAATACGATCTGTGATAAGCGGACAGCCATCATCATGTGACGAGTCAAAGAGGATTAAATCCGACAGGAGGAACAAACCTCAGTTCTTTCTTTCTTTGAGTCTTGTCACAGCTGCACAGACACACAGGTGGCACACCCACCTGACTCACTCTGTATGTGCTGAGGTTGTTCATCTCGCCCTGTATCTCCCCAACACTCTTCTCTATCACCCAGACCACTCACTCCTTTTTTCTGTTAAACTTCTCAGGCTCCATGAAGATGACTGATTTAGCGTCGCCACTTGCTGGTGAGGCCTGTAAAGGAGTGTGGAGGCTCCGTCATTCTGGGACTTCACCAGCTTTTTCACACTATCAGCTGACATGGCTCTCGGGCTCCTGAATGAAATGCATACTAATTCACTATCAATGGAACGATAAGAGTGTTCTCAAATATCAAAACCGACTGTCACTTTGAACCATAAAAGTGATGGTGGGATAAGTCAGTTGGCTCATCTCCTCGAGTCCACGCACCAGTGACAAATCTGAGACCAGGAAGACGGAGGGAGAACAGTTTAATATCTAACATTACATCACATACGTCAGTATGGCTGGCATCTGAGTGTGTGGCGAGTCCTCGTCTACAGACGTTCAGAGTAAATTAATTTGAAGGCAGATTTCTTAAGTCTGGGACAACATGTCTATCATGAGGACAGCACTCTTGTCACTTCTACCACTTTCTGCTCCTACATTTAGTCACTGGTCTGTGGCTCTGGTTACTTTGTCTACACAGTGACTTTCTGTAGTGTTACTGAAGAAGGACCAAACACCTCTCAGGTGACATTCAGTGGCACTCAGAGGCCACAGCAGTTGTGAAAAACATGTAGCTGTGAATCAATGGTATTTATAAGTTTGAGGTCCCATCAACATGACACAGACCCCCTGATTGGCTATTGATTAAATCAAACCCAATAATAATAGAAAAAAAATAAAAACTGACCCTGCATTCTTTTACCCCAAATTCAATCACAGAGGTCCTAATCTTATATAATTAATTTTCACCCCAAATTACAAACACAAATAGGTCCTGCATTTATGCAACTAATAGAGGGTACTGGTTAGCGGTCACATTGTGTCAGGCAGCAGATGGTTACACTGGAGTCACAATCAAGCCAAAATCCCGGATAGAGCGGCTCAGTAAAGCAGGCATTGAACCTGTACAGGAGGGTAATTTTGTGGGCGACGTTATAAAATGACAAGGTGCCAGCAGTGTTATCCAGATACACGCCTATTCTGGGGCTGTAGGGGGCATTGATCACAGTGCCCTTGTTATTGTAATACACAAAGTACTTGGAATGAGACCACTGCAAAGTCCAGGACTGGTCGTTGTTTCCGAGGCCGCACTCATCCCCGTCTCCTTTCCTCCTCATTTCTTTACTGGCGACTCCTATCTTCACATAGTCTCCAGCACACTCCACCTCCCAGTAAGAGCGAGTCCCAGTCAGAGCCTCTCTGCACAGAACTTGGCTATACCAGTCAAATCTGTCAGGATGATCGGGATATCCGGCATCTGTTTTCTCACGTGTCACCTTCTTGTCCCCTTCAGACAGACGGAGCTCTCTGTGTGCCGTGTTGATGTTCAGTGTGAGGGCACAGGAGTCTGAAAGGAGAGAAAAGGAAACGAGGGGGGAGATCTGTGAGTGTGTAACGAGACTGGGGGCGGAGCACAAGACAGACAATGAAGAAGAACCAATCAGACGCTGTGATGACAAACTTTAATTATGGGGGTTGTGCACAAGACAGACGATGAAGAAGAACCAATCAGACACCGTGATGACAACATTTAATTATGATGGTGGAGCACAGGACAGATAATGAAGAAGAACCAATCAGATGCCGTGATGACAAAAATTTAATTATGGGGGTGGAGCACAAGACAGACAATGAAGAACCAATCAGACGCCATGATGACAAAAATTTAACTAAGGGGGTGGAGCACAAGACAGACAATGAAGAAGAACCAATCAGATGCTGTGATGACAAAATGTAATTAGGTGCTTAATCAGTGCCATTCACAGTAAAGAGCTCATCTGATTGGACAGAGTTTATGAGAATTGAAAATGTAACCCTTTCGGTGCTGATATCCAATTACTAGTACATCTATATGCAGCCGTTTTTGTAAAGCACAGGTACGTTTGCAGCAGTTGGAACCGGGCATGCTACTATTAGCGCAGACCTGAGAGATTGGCATACAAGCTGCGAAACCTGGAAGTTAAAATGGACGTTTCCGGAATGTGTGCACCACATAGTAAGTAGCTCCACTTTCAATTTTATATCCTCAAGAAGATTGAAGTATTTGGCAGCTATCGTATAATAACTAGCTGTGTAAGCCCGTGCTGTAAAAAGCCCAGGGTCCTAGAAACTATTATACTCGTCAGAAAAAAAATGAAATGTAGAGATGTCAGATCATTGAAAGGAACAACTCTGGGTTTCTCTCTCTTAGGAGAATTTGTTTTGCCGATGTGCTCGCATCAGTTTTGCATTAGCGGCTAAGCAAGTGACTCTTTTGTCAGAGGTTTCGTTTTCCCGATGTGCTCGCATACAGCTTTGCATTAGCGGCTAACTGACTTTGTCTTTCTTTGGAGGTTTTGTGTTGTCAATGTGCTCTCCTTACTTGTGCATTAGCGGCAGGAGGAAAAATAAAAGGGATATCGTTTTGCTGACCTGCTCGCCTCGTTTCTGTATTAGCTGCTAAGCAAGTCACTATTTCTTCGGCGGTTTCATTTTACCAACATGCTCTCCTCACTTCTGCATTAGCAGCTAAACGACTTTGTCTTCTTGGGAGGTTTCGTGTTGACGACGTGCTCTCCTTACTTGTGCATTAGCGGCGGGAGGGAAAATAAAAGGGATATCGTTTTGCCAATGTGCTCGCCTCGCTTCTGTATTAGCCGCTAAGCGAGTGACTCTTTCTTCAGAGGTTTCATTTTACTGATGTGCTCGTCTCGCTTGTGCATTAGCGGCTAAGCGACTTTGTCTCTCTTTGGAGGTTTCATTTAACCGATGTGCTTGCCTCTTTCTGATGGTTACACCTTCATACTATGAGCCTGGGATATTAAAAGAGGAATGGTTTCTGTTCTGATGATCCATTCAATCAAACCACAAACTCACATTGTAAAAACTCCTCTCGGCTCTGAGGTTCAGGAGGCTGGAGGATGAAAACGGAAGCTTCATGACCTGAACAATAAAAGGAAAGAGAAAAATGAACATTTATAACAGGGCATTTTGTAATGTTAGTTATATTCTTAAATTACAGTGAAATTTAAAGCCAAAATGACAAGCAGCTAAAGCACAAAACATCATGAGATAAAAATGCGGAAACAGTTTTATTGGTCTTGCCCAGTGATAGGTGTGAAGACAAGAGAGTTTGGAGGTATGGATTTCAGGTGGAGAATTTCATCAACAACAAATCAAATAACTTACCGATCGATGTTACATCGCTAAATATTAATGGCAGGCAACTCAAGTCGCCTTCAGAGGCGAAAAATGAAAATGTGCCTGCTGCTTTCACAGCACGTAATATGTTTCTGTGTACCTCTGGTAGTCAAAAAGCAGACAGGAGGTGAGCAAGGTGTCGTGAAATGACAGAATCACACAAGTAGGCTTTACGTGAAGGAGATTAACAAATTAAGAGCCAGGCCAGACAAGTTGATGGCAGTAAAGGGTACTGAGGAGAGGCACAGGAGGAGCGAAGCATGTACACGGTGGACAAGACAGTTAGGAAATCAATAGTGTCTGGAATAAGCTCCTGTAGTAATGCTGTAATGTGTATTTATATATATATATATATATATATATATATATATATATATATATATATATATATATATATATATATATATATATATATATACTGTTCCTGGTCCAAGCTGTGTACGACGTGCTCCCCAGCCCAACAAACCTGCATGTTTGGGGTGAGAGTGAAGTTCCAACGTGTCCACTCTGTCCTGGACGAGGACCCCTGGAGCATATTCTGAGTAGCTGCCCATCTGCCCTTGGAGAGGGCCGATACCGTTGGCGACACGATCAGGTCCTAAAGTGTATAGCAGAGACCATTTCACATGCAGTGGCCAACAACAAATATGTTGGCAGCCAGAGAAGAATTGCCTTCATAAGGGCTGGTGAGCAGGAGCAAGCAAAGCAAAAATCATTCAGCCTCCTTTCATCTTCAGCAGACTGGGAGCTGCGGGTTGACCTGGGCAGGCAGCTCAAGTTCCCGGAATTTGTAACATCAACCTCATTGAGACCCGATATAGTTTTAACATCTGCATCGTCCAAGCAAGTCCTTTTGCTGGAACTGACAGTCCCATGGGAGGACCGCATGGAAGAGGCAAATGAGCGTAAGCGGCTCAAGTATCAGGAGCTCATTGAGGACTGCCGAAGGAAGGGCTGGAAGGCTTGCTGTGAGCCCATAGAAGTAGGGTGCAGAGGATTTGCCGCTCGATCCCTGTGTAAGATCTTTGCCAGGCTTGGAATCACAGGAGCTGCAAAGAGGAGAGCCATTAAGTCCATCACAGAAGCCGCAGAAAGAGCCTCGAGGTGGATTTGGATCAAGAGGTCCGCAAAGTGGGCCAGTGCTGCTGGGACACAAGTTGGGCGTGATCAACCCCGGCTGGGTCACCTGAGAGAGGGTGTCTGATGTTGTGAGACCCGAAACACCCGATGATCTCAGGAAACATCACTGATGATGTGTCCCAGCGCATCCAGAAATGTATCTAATTACTAAAAATATATATATATATATATATATATATATATATATATATATATATATATATAGTCGCATGCGGCTGGGAGTGGAGCTCAGCCGGGATGCCCAGGAGGACGCCTCCTCCAGACTGCGAGGGGGCGACCGCCCTGGTTGTGTTGGGGGCCACGGGTAGAAGGATTGGAAGTCCAACCCTGTAGGGACCTGTGGCCATCGCCAGGCGGCGCCCAGGTGCCCGAACAACCCTGGACCTCAGCACTTCTGCCACACCAGGAAGTGCTGAGGGGGAAGAGGAGCAGGGACACCTGAAGGACTTCCGGGCGCGCAGCCGGCACTTCCGCCACACGGGGGTGTGTCCGCAGGAGATTGCCGGGAAGCAGCTGGAGCCCATCCGGGTTCCTATATAAGGGGCCGTCTCCCTTCATTCAGCGGTGGAAGTCGGGTGGAAGAAGGATGGAGCTGGAGAGAGGACTGGAGGCGGCTAGAAAGGCATTTATTGGCCTGGACCTTGGGGAATCGGTGCTGGAGGCACTGGGGTGTGCACTGAACATTTACTGTAAATAGTATATATAATATAGGAGTGTGTTGGGTACAGAAACGATGTCCGCCTGTCTGTGTCCAGGTCCTCTGCCACATATATATATATATATATATATATATATATATATATATATATATATATATATATATATATATATGCTGCTTAAAAATGAAAGTAACACATCAGATTCCAATGGGAAAAAAAATCCTGCTGGCACTCTCTACTGCTATGGACTGATATGGTGATGTGTTAGGAGCAAAAGGATGGAAATGAAAATGATCAACCGACAGATAGGAGGCTGAACTCAAAGACACCCCGAAAATCAAACGGAACAAATGATGATGTGGCAGGCGAAACCATCTTGCCGAAATTTCATTGCAGCAGCTCCAAATCGTACTCAGTAGATTGTATGCCCCCAAAACCCCCCAACAACGTCCTAATGAGACGACGGATGGTTTCCTGGGAGATCTCCTCTCAGATCTGAACAAGGGCATCACTGAGCTTCTGGACAGTCTGAGGTGTCGGATGGACCCAAACATAATGTCCCACCCAGAGGTGTTCTATTGGATTGAGGTCAGGTGAGTGAGCATGGGGGCCAGTCAACGATATCAATTCCTTCATCCTCTTGCAAACACATGAGGCCGGGATTTGTCAGGCACCAGGAGGAAGCCACTGCACCAGCATAGGGTCTGACAGTTGCTCCAAGGATTTCATCGCAATGCCTAATTGTAGTCAAAATGCTGTTGTCTAGCCTGTAGAGGTCTGTGTGCCCCTCCATGGATATGCCTCCCCAGATATACCATCACTGACCCACCACCACACCGGTCATGCTGAACAGTGTCACAGACAGCATAATGTTCTCCATGGCTGCTCCAGACCCTTTCACATCTGTCACATGTGCTCAGGGTGAACCTGCTCTCATCTGTGAAAAGCACAGGGTGCCAGTGGTGGACCTGCATATTCTGGTATCCCATGGCAAATGCCAATCGAGCTCCATGGTGGCCACTAGAGGATGTCAGACCCTCAGGCCACACCATGAAGTCTGTTTCTGATTGTTTGGTCAGAGACATTTACACCAGTGGCCTGCCTGCTGGAGGTCATTATGTAGGCTCTGCCAGTGCTCATCCTGTTCCTCCTTGCCCAAAGGAGCAGATACCAGTGGGTCCTGCTGATGGATTAAGGGATTAAGGACTTTCTATGGCCCCCTATCCAGCTCTCCTGGAGTAATTGCCTGTCTGTCTCCTGAAATCTCCTCCATGCCCTTGAGACTGTGTTGGGAGACACTGCAAACCTTCTGGCAGTGGCACCTGGTATTGATGTGCCATCCTGGAGAAGTTGGACTACCTGTGCCACCAAACCCTGTAGGGTCCAGGTATGGCATCATGCTACCAGTAGTGACACTGACCATAGACAAATGCAAAACGAGTGAAAAAACAGATGAGGAGGGAAAAATGTCAGTGGCCCCCCTCCACCTGTTAAACAATTTATTCCTGTTTTTGGGGGTCCTCTCATTGTTGCCTTTCTAGTGCACGAAAGCAGCTGAAACTGATTAACAAGCCCCTCTGCTACTTAACTGAGCAGATCAACAGGCCACAAGTTTCGCTAACCTGATGCTAGACTCTCATTAAAAAGTGTGCCTTTCAAATAGTGTTCCTTTCATTTTTTGAGCAATATACAGGTATATGTGTATATATATATATATATATATATTGCTTTGTTCACCCACCCCACAACCCCCACACCCGGGGCTGCACTTCACTCTTGCCACTTCACGTCTCTGCCACTCATGTTGTGAATGGGTGGGGAGGCTTAATGCACGCTAAGGAGATGCAGACAGATGAGCTGCTGCTGCTGAGCTGGGTGATCTGCATATTTCCCTGCGTGTAGATTATTTAAAAGACGGTACAGCAGCTGTCTTTTTGTCTCACCTCCTTGTCTCGTGGGACGTTAAAGTGTCTCAGAGAAATTGTTTGTAAGTAGGGCATGATGTGCTAATAATCGAGAAGAACTTCAAATTTCCTCTCCGAGATGATCATGTCTCCACATATATATATAAGGGCGGCACAGTGGTGCAGTGGTAGCACTGCTGCCTCGCAGTTAGGAGACCGGGTTTAGCTTCCGGGTCCCTCCCTGCGATGGAGTTTGCATGTTCTCCCGTGTCTGCGTGGGTTTCCTTCGGGCGCTCCGGTTTCCTCCCACAATCCAAAGACATGCAGGTTAGGTGGATTGGCGTTTCTAAATTGGCCCTGGTGTGTGGGTTTATTTGTGTGTGTCCTGCGGTGGGTTGGCACCCTACCCAGGATTGGTCCCTGCCTTGTGCCCTGTGTTGGCTGGGATTGGCTCCAGCAGACCCCCATGACCCTGTGTTCGGATTCAGCAGGTTAAAAGATGGATGGATATATATATATATCTATATACAGTGCATCCGGAAAGTATTCACAGCACATCACTTTTTCCACATTTTGTTATGTCACAGCCTTATTCCAAAATTGATTAAATTCATTTTTTTCCTCAGAATTCTACACACAACACCCAATAATGACAATGTGAAAAAAGTTTACTTGAGGTTTTGCAAATTTATTAAAAATAAAACACTGAGAAATCCATGTCCATAAGTATTCCCAGCCTTTGCTCAATACTTTGTCGATGCCCTTAGCACAATTCCAGCCTCAAGTCTTTTGAATGTGATGCCACAAGCTTGGCACACCTATCCTTGCCCAGTTTGGCCCATTCCTCTTTGCAGCACCTCTCAAGCTCCATCAGGTTGGATGGGAAGCGTCGGTGCACAGCCATTTTAAGATCTCTCCAGAGATGTTCAATCGGATTCAAGTCTGGGCAACTCAAGGACATTCACAGAGTTGTCCTGAAGCCATTCCTTTGATATCTTGGCTGTGTGCTTAGGGTCGTTGTCCTGCTGAAAGATGAACCGTCGCCCCAGTCTGAGGTCAAGAGCGCTCTGGAGCAGGTTTTCTTCCAAGATGTCTCTGTCCATTGCTGCAGTCATCTTTCCCTTTATCTTGACTAGTCTCCCAGTTCCATCCCCACAGCATGATGCTGCCACCACCATGCTTCACTGTAGGGATGGTATTGGCCTGGTGATGAGCGGTGCCTGGTTTCTTCTAAACGTGGCGCCTGGCATTCACACCAAAGAGTTCAATCTTTGTCTCATCAGACCAGAGAATTTTGCTTCTCATGGTCTGAGAGTCCTTCAGGTGCCTTTTGACAATCTCCAGGCAGGCTGCCATGTGCCTTTTAATAAGGAGTGGCTTCCGTCTGGCCACTCTACCATACAGGCCTGATTGGTGGACTGCTGCAGAGATGGTCGTCCTTCTGGAAGGTTCTCCTCTCTCCACAGAGGACCTCTGGAGCTCTGACAGAGTGACCATCGGGTTCTTGGTCACCTCCCTGACTAAGGCCCTTCTCCTCCGATCGCTCAGTTCAGATGGCCGGCCAGCTCTAGAAAGAGTCCTGGTGGTTTCAAACTTCTTCCACTTACGGATGATGGAGGCCACTGTGCTCATTGGGACCTTCAAAGCAGCAGACATTTCTCTGTAACCTTCCCCAGATTTGTACCTCGAGACAATCCTGTCTCGGAGGTCTACAGACAATTCCTTTGACTTCATGCTTGGTTTGTGCTCTGACATGAACTGTCAACTGTGGGACCTTCTATAGACAGGTGTGTGCCTTTCTAAATCATGTCCAATCAACTGAATTTACCACAGGTGGACTCCAATGAAGCTGCAGAAACATCTCAAGGATGATCAGGGGAAACAGGATGCACCTGAGCTCAATTTGGAGCTTCATGGCAAAGGCTGTGAATACTTATGTACACATGCTTTCTCAGTTTTTTTTAATTTTTAATAAATTTGCAAAAATCTCAAGCAAACCTTTTTCACGTTGTCATTATGGGGTGTTGTGTTTAGAATTCTGAGGAAAAAAATGAATTTAATTCATTTTGGAATAAGGCTGTGACATAACAAAATGTGGAAAAAGTGATGCGCTGTGAATACTTTCTGGATGCACTGTAGTCCAGCAACACAGCCCTGCTGGGACCGTAGGTGCAATAAAGGGATGCTGAATGGAGATGCGCTCCTCAATTTATGGGATTTATATATGACCCGGAAGTACTCACATTGGGCAGTGGCCCTGGTACTGGAAGTACTCCCGGATCTCTAATAAAAGGGACAGCACTCCCTTATCCAGGCGAGTTGAAGCTGGGAGGACATAGAGCAACACTCGACTAGAGGAGGGCAGTGTGCTGAGAAGAAGAGAGGTATAGTGGAGAGAGAGAGAACCTGTTGTTTAGCAACTTTGTGGAGGTTTTCTGTGGTGTATAAACTATCTATTATTTGAACTTGGGACTCTGTGTGTGTTTGTGTTGGGATTTGGGGCTCGCTGGTGTCACCTCTGATCTACCATCAAAGACAACTTGGTAGCTCCCCACTGTGTATTCCTACCATGTGTTTCCTGCAGAGGCATTAGCTCTCTTGGAAATGTGTTCTTTTAATATTGTGGCTTATTAAATAATTAAACAATATCATAATATACCAGAAAAGGCGATATCCCTCCCATAGTGATTACGGCGGTACAAGAATCACATGAGACAAAATATCTTTTAGCTTACATTTACTGACGTTTTACGCAGTTACAGACGAGGAGGCATATGGACAGACTTTATCCAGGTGGGAATCTGGATCAACACAGTCAGCCATTTTTTCCGTCCCTACGCTGGGAGGGTTTCCAACACCTATGTTGGCACAGCCTCGAAGGGTCTGGCCACTGTCCAGACCTTTTATATGGTTCTTGCTTCATTTGCTGGTCTTCTCGTTTCCAAACAAGGGCTGAATTCCTCTCCCACAAAATACAGAAATATCATAGTGCTTACATGTCGATTCTCATTCTCCCAAGAAGGAAAGAAGGTTTGTGCTGATAGAGGACAGAAATACCCTAACCTGTGTTTAAGCTGACTATACAAGCCTCCAGTTGTCTTTGGCTATCTAATCCAATGCTTGGTCAGCAATTCTAACTGCTGAGCCTCTGTGTGCCACAGTTAACATGCACATGTGAATAAAACTCATAACAGTATTGTCCAGATACAGTGACATAAAGAAAAATGTAGTATTACAAGCCACCCTTTGTCACTGGATCTGTGACAAAAAACAATATTTGAAAGTCATATCCACAAAACAAAAGGTACTTGATCCCCCATCACAGTGTCAATATTTCAAGTCATTTTGGACATGTGAGATGTAGTATCACTATAGCTTCTGTACCATTCATCTAAAACCAGCGTAAACATGGACAAACAGTTACATTTAACATGCTGTTATCAAGTAGTGATATCTCATCAATGGTGTTAGTGGAGATTTTTGCCCTGTTATTTCTTACATAGTCTGTGTTGTGTCTACATATTACTGAATTCATGCAGTGGGTGTCATAGCATCAGATTATATTACAATCCTATATAGCATCTTGATGGATTACACTATTCTTTGGCACTTCTATCATTTCTAGCTTCAATATGTTGCTAGATGTGCCCACCCTTTGATGTCTGATCCCTTTATGAGTTACAATAGTTGTAACATAACTCAGATGCTATTCTAGCTTCATTGCTATGATTATTAATTGTTCTTAACTAGTATTATTGCATAATTGTTCATTCACTATCTGTTATCCTCCCCAACTTCACTATCAGATGTTCTATTCCAAGTTACCAATTTACAAGTTCACATCATTGATAAATCATGCATATCCTCATACCTTTGAGCCCTTCTTATAATAGTTTCAAGTATATTCCTAGACTTGCTATATATATATATGCCTTGTCCAACCCAGTGGTTTGTTAACAAAGTCTCTTTCTTGGTGGCTTTGCAGATTGGTAACTTTGCAGATCCGTCTGAACAAAGTGTGACTGCTTCAAGGCACTAAAGTTTGTTGTTACTGGAACAGAAAGTAAACAGTCCTTTTATCATTAGGGAGCTCATAAGATGAACACATGGTGACTGTCCCTTTTAGCAGAGGTTCACTTCCCTCTAAGCTTGCACTGTATTCAGTGGTCATTCATGGGAGCCTTCAACAGCTGTCACATCACCTCAGTGGCTACAGCCTGTCCCTGCCACAGTCCATAAAACTTGTCTTAGTTCATGGCATCAAATCTGAGTAGCTGGACTTGCAATCTTTCTTTAGTTCTTTACTCCGTTCCTCTGGAAAGCAAGTGTTTCTTCACCAGCTATTCTCAGGTATGTGCAACAGATTAAAAGTCATTAGCGCAGTACAGTCTCTGTAAATCTTCGTTTGTGTATACACCACCTGTTACTTCATTCATGAAACTTTACCACTGAATGGAGAGGCTTTAACCACTAAATTTAGTGGCTAAACTTAAGCTACTTGCTATGCTAACTAGAGAAGGGTGGAAGGTAGAGCAAATACATAACATAAAGCAATTATTTCCCAATCATATGTATCATACAAATGCAGCATTATAAATGACAATTCTAGACCCGCAGTTCAGTCTCATAAAATAACAGCAAGAAATAGAGTAATACATTTAAACTATGCTAGTGACAATGTTTCTTCAGTAGGATCATCATACATTACACAAAATTCACACATTGCCTACATTATAACAGGATGTTACATATTGAATTTAAGTGTTAAACAAAAATATCTTATAACATCCATATCATATAGCTCATCTTATTAAAAGACAAAATCTGTAAGATTTTATAACAGTTCATATAGACTAATGCTTCTAATGTATAACTGCATAATCCATTTAGCTGTGTGCATTATCACTGAGCATTAACTTAATACATTGATGCAATAACAACTCTTCTTAAAATTAATCACTTACAGAAACAAATCAATACATGTATTTCTAATACATTTTGTAATTACTGAAGTGATAATAATAATCATTTGTCATACATCAAAATATGTAAACCCTCTATACTGTTCTTTCAAAGAATGAAATCAGTCTAGTGTTCATTTGTTTGCATTTTCATTAAAACATTTAACACTTGCACTAAATCAGCATGCAAGAAAATTATTCTAATAGCTGCTATTCATTAATTTATGATTGATAAATATTCACTATCCTACGATTAGATTATTTCTAATTGCTATGCCCAAACTTGCTATTAAGCTATTTTTTGCAACTTGTATAAAACATAGTTTGTTTTCCATCCGTTGGTCACTGGATTTGCTGAATCTGGAGAAAAGAACATCTATAGATTTTAAATGCAACTTTTATGCTTATAACACTTTTCATGAAATTCAGATTTGAAAATTCTTCTCTTTAACTGACCATGTTACAAGCTATTCTGAGATTCGTCGAGGTCAATAAGTCATGGCGTTATTTAAACTCTGCATCTGTTTGCAGGCTTCAAAACACAGACCAGGCACAGATTGTGTTATCAATCACCAGTCATGATCACTATTGATATTCACATGTATTACATTTAACTTTGAATATTATTATATGGGACGTCTCCCATTTCTACAGTTTAACATTCTTAGTCAGCTGACGAACATAGAAAGACAGACGTACAAATGACATAAACACGCATCTGCCACCCCAGACTCTGAATAAAAATAATTTATTCGTCTTTTATTTTCTTTTCTAGATTCTAAACTCTGCTTCATGTCCAAGTAGAATTACTTAGCTAAAGCAGAAATTCGTTCACTAGAGAACAGACAATCAACCTTCACTGTTTCAGTCATTTCTACACACAGTATTTGGCAATTGCTTCATTCTTTCACATGTATTCACATACTCACGTTCTCTTTACAACAATACTTCATTCACAGAATAAAGTTCTCGATTTCTAGCACACGTGCTATAAACTCACTCGAGGTTGTGCTTTTTTGTTTATCTATAGGGTTTCACCATGCAACATACTTAAGCACGTCTTTTCCTTCATGCTTATTATTAATCAAACAACATCTCAGGCCGCAAGCTGATATTACTGAAAATATTAGGAATGCTTCTTACCTCAGTTTCATACGCGCTATTTTCCAGATCATGGAATTTTCGTGGCGAACATTACGACTCAGCGTCAAACGAGGGTAACGTATTACCCGTTGGCGATCCGTAAATTCTGCGACAACAAGAAAATCCACGCGCGAGGAAATCACGCAGCACAATTCCACAACAAGAAAGTGTTCCCAGAAAAAGTTATGCGGTCACAAAGAATATTCTGACTTAACAAGGAAAACATACATGCTTGAACCTTTATCTCATATCACCGGGCAAGTGTGCTAACCACTGCGCCACCATACATTCCCTTAAGAGTTCCCAAAATACATAACCTCCATTCATGCACAATCGGGCACATGCTACATATCCGTGAGAACTTGTCTCCCTTATTATTTAGTATTATTAAAAGAGTATTTTTCCTTTAAACTTGATCAGGGTTTAAAAGAAAAAATGTTTTGCACGTTTATAAGTTTTAAACAAAAGTGGAGACATTCTTTTTTGATTTGCTTTAAACCAATTGTTCTTATTGTAAGTTTTAACCCCAAATGTATTTATTCTTTTTCCACTTTGTTGTTCGAGCTCTTTTGCATTTTAGCGCTATATGTGTACACCGTTTTACAAATTCTTTTTAAACATTAGCTTATAAAGTATGTTCGTTATTTAAGCTATATTTAAAAGGTAATTTAATTATTTCTGTGTGTTTAAACACACGGCAATTTCTTAAAAGTACCAAAATAGGTGGGGGTTTTGCCAAAACCTTTAACCTGTAACCTTTACCCTTGTAGGTAGACTGATAGAAACAGCTGGCGTCTTTTAGACTGCTTGTAACACGTGGACGAAGCTTGTATTTTTGCATCGAGCTGCTTGGATGCCATTAAAGATTTCTACAAATTATTTTAGCGATCGTGATTGAGACGTTATGGATTCTATCGCTGTTGCTTTGATTTCATCTTTAAGTTTTTTCAGCTCCGCTGATTACCACGCAAACGGCAAGGTGAGTGCAATGCCTGCATGTCTTGTCTGCCTGCCGCAACTAATATACAATAACGCCGTTCTTTATAGCCTTCAATATTGTTTTCTAAAGGCTAGCGATGTAATTTATTGTAAATACGTGTTTCCCAACACGGCATTTACTTTTCTAGGTAGATTTTGGGCTTCGTACGGCCATTAATTAATCTGTGCTGCCCTGTGAGTGCCGTTTCATTTTACTGGACAGCCAGTCTCGTGCCATCAGTTTCAATCTTGTTGTATTCCATTTATTTTGTCCAATTTTAGTCCCACTTATGCGTTAAACTTAAAAGTCCAACCTTAAAGTTCACTCTCATACCGTAGGTAGCAGACGCTACCACGATTCGCCGACAGATGTCGGGCTTTCTTTCCAGCCTCATGCACTGTGCCGAGTTTGACAAGTCCGCCTCTTGTCTTTTGATGGGATAAATTAATCAGGCCAGGCATGTTAAGGCAGTTTTTAATTCTCGGCCGGAGTCCATGACCGCGCGCAACCAATCCGAAATATATATATCAAATATTATTACCGAGCCTCCCATTCATCAGTGTAAGCATATGTTTAATATATATATAAAATATTATAATTAATATATAATAATATAATTATTAATGTAGCCACAATCCTGCCGACTACGCCATTATGTTTCCTGCAGAGGCATTAGCTCTCTTGGAAATGTGTTCTTTTAATATTGTGGCTTATTAAATAATTAAACAATATCATAATATACCAGAAAAGGCGATATCCCTCCCATAGTGATTACGGTACAAGAATCACATGAGACAAAATATCTTTTAGCTTACATTTACTGACGTTTTACGCAGTTACAGACGAGGAGGCATATGGACAGACTTTATCCAGGTGGGAATCTGGATCAACACAGTCAGCCATTTTTTCCGTCCCTACGCTGGGAGGGTTTCCAACACCTATGTTGGCACAGCCTCGAAGGGTCTGGCCACTGTCCAGACCTTTTATATGGTTCTTGCTTCATTTGCTGGTCTTCTCGTTTCCAAACAAGGGCTGAATTCCTCTCCCACAAAATACAGAAATATCATAGTGCTTACATGTCGATTCTCATTCTCCCAAGAAGGAAAGAAGGTTTGTGCTGATAGAGGACAGAAATACCCTAACCTGTGTTTAAGCTGACTATACAAGCCTCCAGTTGTCTTTGGCTATCTAATCCAATGCTTGGTCAGCAATTCTAACTGCTGAGCCTCTGTGTGCCACAGTTAACATGCACATGTGAATAAAACTCATAACAGTATTGTCCAGATACAGTGACATAAAGAAAAATGTAGTATTACACGTGTAATGCCTGCAACTGCATGCTGATGCTCTGTTAGCTGCACACTGGCTCTCCGTTAAATAGTAAAGCAATGGCAAAGAAACACAGCTGCCCTTTCAAAACTCCCTCTTAAACAGTTTTTCAATGGGAAACAAGCCCGCTACAAGATCAGCCGAAGGTATGCAGGCTTACCGATTAACGTGCTTCTCACACAATGTTTAGAACAGGAGTCACCAGCTCCAGTCCTGGAGGACCACCGTGGCTGCAGGTTTTCATTCTAACCCTTTTCTTAGTTAGTGCCCTGTTTTGGCTGCTAATTAACTTCTTTTGAATTCATTTTAATTGATTTGCTCTTGAAGACTCAGACCCCTTAATTGTTTCTTTTTCCATAATTAGCAGGCCAAACAATAATGACATACAAAATGAGCCAAAACAACTGGTGTCCATCATACAATATCTGAAAATAAAGAAAAATGAAGGTCCTCAAAAACATTTTACCAGCGCTCTTAGAAAGAGGAAATGAACAGTTTCGGAAATGTCTGCTGTTACACAATGGGAGCAGCAACAAGCCATGAAATTAAAGAACGGGTTTAATTAATAACAAGACTTGGCGCCTAATGAAGCAACTGGTTGGAGTGAAATTGGTTGGAGTTTGAGGCCCTGACTTAGTTGTTTTTCTGTTGGCTCCCTCACCTCACATTTCAATTCTGTTTGGTTGCCATTTAAGGAAAGAAATCGAGCAATACAGAGGAACGATGAAGAAATTCAGACGAACAAATCTTTAAAAAGCAATTAAATTAAAATGAATTTACAAGAAATTAATTAACAGCACAAACAGGGCACTCATTAAAAAACAAAGGGTTAGAATGTAAACCTGCAGCCACGGTGGTCCTCCAGGACTTGGCAACCCCTAGTTTAGAATATTTAAAAGGCCGAACCCCAACCAACCTAACAGCTCACTCTCCTGTCCTCTCTCTCTCAGACTGTGTCAGCTCCAGCCACTGCTTCCGAGCCACTGAACCTGCTCAATGAAGAACACTGTGTTTTTTGAATGTGAGGAGGAGAGCTGGAGCAGGACGTTTGCTAGCTGTAACCTACGCGCTTGTAGGCTGAAGATAAACTCCTTTTAGAATAAAGCCCAGAGCCTGTTCCTGCCTGATCAGCAATAAAGTTATTGTTCCTTGGAGCCCTGGTCTTACTTTCTTGTCTTCAGTACGACTGTGCGACCCAAGCCTGACTATATACAGTGGTGTGAAAAACTATTTGCCCCCTTCCTGATTTCTTATTCTTTTGCATGTTTGTCACACAAAATGTTTCTGATCATCAAACACATTTAACCATTAGTCAAATATAACACAAGTAAACACAAAATGCAGTTTTAAATGATGGTTTTATTATTTAGGAGAAAAAATCCAAACCTACATGGCCCTGTGTGTAAAAGTAATTGCCCCCTCATTCAAAAATAACCTAACTGTGGTGTATCACACCTGAGTTCAATTTCTGTAGCCACCCCAGGCCTGATTACTGCCACACCTGTTTCAATCAAGAAATCACTTCAATAGGAGCTGCCTGACACAGAGAAGTAGACCAAAAGCACCTCAAAAGCTAGACATCATGCCAAGATCCAAAGAAATTCAGGAACAAATGAGAACAGAAGTAATTGAGATCTATCAGTCTGGTAAAGGTTATAAAGCCATTTCTAAAGCTTTGGGACTCCAGCAACCACAGTGAGAGCCATTATCCACAAATGGCAAAAACATGGAACAGTGGTGAACCTTCCCAGGAGTGGCCGGCCGACCAAAATTATCCCAAGAGCGCAGAGACGACTCATCCGAGAGGTCACAAAAGACCCCAGGACAACGTCTAAAGAACTGCAGGCCTCACTTGCCTCAATTAAGGTCAGTGTTCACGACTCCACCATAAGAAAGAGACTGGGCAAAAGCGGCCTGCATGGCAGATTTCCAAGACGCAAACCACTGTTAAGCAAAAGAACATTAGGGCTCGTCTCAATTTTGCTAAGAAACATCTCAATGATTGCCAAGACTTTTGGGAAAATACCTTGTGGACTGATGAGACAAAAGTTGAACTTTTGGAAGGCAAATGTCCGTTACATCTGGTAAAAGGAACACAGCATTTCAGAAAAACAACATCATACCAACAGTAAAATATGGTGGTGGTAGTGTGATGGTCTGGGGTTGTTTTGCTGCTTCAGGACCTGGAAGGCTTGCTGTGATAGATGGAACCATGAATTCTACTGTCTACCAAAAAATCCTGAAGGAGAATGTCCGGCCATCAGTTCGTCAACTCAAGCTGAAGCGATCTTGGGTGCTGCAACAGGACAATGACCCAAAACACACCAGCAAATCCACCTCTGAATGGCTGAAGAAAAACAAAATGAAGACTTTGGAGTGGCCTAGTCAAAGTCCTGACCTGAATCCAATTGAGATGCTATGGCATGACCTTAAAAAGGCGCTTCATGCTAGAAAACCCTCAAATAAAGCTGAATTACAACAATTCTGCAAAGATGAGTGGGCCAAAATTCCTCCAGAGCTGTAAAAGACTCATTGCAAGTTATACATAAACGCTTGATTGCAGTTATTGCTGCCAAGGGTGGCCCAACCAGTTTTTAGGTTCGGGGGCAATTACTTTTTCACACAGGGCCATGTAGGTTTGGATTTTTTCTCCTAAATAATAAAAACCATCATTTAAAAACTGCATTTTGTGTTTACTTGTGTTATATTTGACTAATGGTTAAATGTGTTTGATGATCAGAAACATTTTGTGTGACAAACATGCAAAAGAATAAGAAATCAGGAAGGGGGCAAATAGTTTTTCACACCATTGTATATATATAAGTATAAAATAAGTATTTCAATTGGTTAGTTGTTACCTCAGAAAGCAATTGTAACACATGTTGCTTTTAACGTATTATTCTCAGCACTGCTCTTAAATAAGCAACTCTTGGATTGAACAAATTCAAATCAAAATTCTGTTTGCTGATTTTTATGCAATGCAAATGAAAAGAATCCCAATGTCAAATTAGAAAGTAACTTTTTAGAGAATAAATTTGAAATGTATAAGTAGTAAAACGGGCGGCACGGTGGCGAGGTTGGTAGCGCTGCTGCCTCTCGAGACCCTAACATGGGAGCGAGAGAGGAAGCAGGTGGGTGCAAGAGAGAGAGACACTCGGTGCGTGTGTGGAGAGCGAGCGAACGAGTGCTCGTGGGCAGCTGTGAGGGTCTGGGTGTTAGGCCTACACCCAGGATTTAGAATTGGAAGTTGCTCCCGCTGAGCGAGCAGGTAGCGGGAGTGACCATGGAAAGGTGACTGGCCGCAGAAGACCGGAAAGGCAGCGGGAGTCGGGAGGCTTGGTCGGGGAATATCCAGCGTGAGCGTCCTGGTCGTTGGATTAAACCAAGTCTCGGGACTGGGATGAGTGCCAGACCGAAAAGCCAGGGATCGGGAGGTCTCCAGTCTCATGTGTGAGTGTTTGGAAAAGGGCTGCTGAAGAAAGCGTCTCGCCTGCTACAAAGCCCAACTGGGAGAAGCAGGTGAGACGCTAACGTAGAAGAGCACTGGGCTTGTTGATTTTTAAAGATTGCTTCCTGTGGAACATTTTAACCTCGATTTTAAAAGGATTGTGTTTTCTATTGGTTTTAACCTCCACGTTTTTATGGATTATTTGTTGAACTTTATGAAAGCACTGCACTTGTTGAACACTTTGTTTTGTTGACTATTTTAATAAAAGCACTTGCACGTCTTTACCATCCCCTTGCTCAAATGTTGTCTCACTGTTTAGCTCACTCGGTGACATTATCGACGGTGTTGGGTTCAAGGGCTTCCAAATATCAGATGGGAGCGTGGAGCCGAACCCACATTGTCACACACACTGTATAATAAATAATCATGAAAACAAAGGATAATAGATAAATGTTAATCAGTCGGCCTTTCCCACACACCTCACCTCTCATTTCCCACTTATTGTTCTTTTGGCCTGTGTAATGGACTATAACAGTCGGCACAAGGTGCACAGACGCTGTACCTGATAGACTCAGTGACATGATGTCCCACTGGCCGATCTTCTCCAGACTCTTTTTCAGACCAGACAATTCTTTTCTCAGGTCCTCAGAGGAGAAATCAGTAGTGACAGTGGTGATGAACGAGTCTTCATCAGTAGGAAGGACACAGAGAGACGAGAAATTCTGCATCAGGAAGGAAGAGGGGACAAGGAGTAATAAAAAGAAATGTGAGCAGTCAGCATGGATTTAGATTACAAGGTCACCGTACATTAGTTTTATTTGTTATTAATGATTGAGTATTTCAGTATGCTGGAGCATGAGATATTACAGACCTTGATGTTCAATAAGCTTTTAATGCCTGAGAGGTGAGTAGTCAGACTGTAGATAAATGGACTCAGGGTGCAGCGGGCAGGCAGGTGGAGAGTTGACTTGACTTAGAAAACAAGGCACTAGGCTGGCTGTATGAAGAGGGTTGATCAGACACATTGACCCCACACAAGAGTCGAAAAAGATGAAGGGAAGCAAAGTAGTAAGACAGGAATAAATTACATGTAAAGACTATGTATATAGTCAAGAGCGTGTACATGGGGAACAGCTTATGGGCTCAGGTGATGGTAATAACCCTCCGAACCAGGGGTTGGCATCGTGATATAATGCCTTCTCTCTCCCTCCCTCTGCAGAACGGAAGCCTAACCGCTACTCCAGTGCTGGTGTCACTTCCCTTGTCTGCCCTCCCAGACTCTCCACTTCCTGTCAAAGTCCTTTATAACCAAGAGGACCAGGATTCTACTTCAGATTTTTTTTTTTTAACTCGTGTCTGTAAAGACATTTCCTTATTTATTTATGTGCCAAAAACTATTATGTGGGGTTCACCCAGGGTGGTGCTCCCCAAATCTTTAACTTTGCCAAGTCTTCTCTTTCATAGTGGCATAGTCATCAGGATTAGTACTGGAAATGAATGCACATGATGATTAGGTTCTGTTGGATTAAGATAGATAGATAGATAGATAGATAGATATGAAAGGCACTATATGATAGATAGATAGATAGATAGATAGATATGAAAGGCACTATATGATAGATAGATAGATAGATAGATAGATAGATAGATAGAATATTCAGTGGAAGGTCTGCAGCTAGCAAGTGTTTCTAAGACCCAGGGGCCTTTGTGTTCTCATCACAATCTTTGACCAGACTGAGTAGAGACGGCTAGTGCGAGTTATTTAGTGCCTATGATATGTGAAGGATTAAACGAGAACAGCCTCTCCCAGCCTGTATGACACACTTGCGAGTCTACATCAGGAATATGGTGTTCAGTCTTGGTCTTCATACTAGAGAAATGACATAGCAGAACAGTAAAAAAGTCAAAAGACAGGAG
>NC_053157.1:235138559-235177663 GCF_016835505.1 Polypterus senegalus | reverse complement strand
TTAATCAGATCATTAGGACAGCATTTTTTCACTTAAGAAACATAAGTAAAGTTAGACCGCTTATATCACTGAAAGATGCTGAGAAATTAGTTCACGCGTTTGTTTTCAGTCGACTAGATTACTGTAACGCACTCCTCTCAGGACTACCCAAAAGACATAAATCGTTTGCAACTAGTGCAGAATGCAGCTGCTAGAATCCTAACTAGGAAAAGAAAATCCAACACATTTCTCCAGTTTTGATGTCACTACACTGGTTACCTGTGTCATTCAGGATTGACTTTAAAATTCTGCTTATGGTTTATAAAGCCTTAAATAATCTCGCCCCATCTTATATATCGGAATGTCTGACACCTTATATTCCAAATCGTAACCTCAGATCCTCAAATGAGTGACTCCTAAGAATTCCAAGAACAAAACTTAAAAGTGGTGAGGTGGCCTTCTGCTGTTATGCACCTAAAATCTGGAATAGCCTGCCAATAGGAATTCGCCAGGCTGATACAGTAGAGCACTTTAAAACACTGCTGAAAACACATTACTTTAACATGGCTTTTCTATAACTTCAATTTAACTTAATTTAACTTAATCCTGATACTCTATATGTTCAATTTCCTCATAATAACTATTCATGGTGGCTCTAAAATCTGTACTGACCCCTACTCTCTCTTCAGTTTCTTTTTCCGGTTTCTTTGTGGTGGTGGCCTGCGCCACCTCCACCTACTCAAAGCTTCATGATGCTCCAACAATGATGGACGGATTAAAAAGCAGAACTCTACGTGACCATCTTCATCAAGCCTTTCCGTGAGAACCCTAAATCCAAAGAGGACTGTTTCATTTATGTGAGGTAGAATGCCCAGAAGGGACTGGGCGGTCTCATGGTCTGGAATCCCTACAGATTTTATTTTTCCTCCAGCCGTCTGGAGTTTTTTGTTTTTTCTGTCCCCCCTGGCCATTGAACCTTACTCTTATTCGATGTTAATTAATGTTGATTTTATTTTTCTATTCTTTAATATATAAAGCACTTTGAGCTACTGTTTGTATGAAAATGTGCTATATAAATAAATGTTGTTGTTGTTGTTATATGTGTGTGTGTGTGTGTGTGTATACAGTTAATTCCTTGTATGTGTGCATAATTGGCCAATAAATGTAATTCAGGTGTTTGCCACATTTATTACAGACAAACTGCTTCTCCCTGTTTGAATTCTATTGTGAGTCAAAAAGTTGTTTCTTTGTAAAAACTCTTTCCCACATTTACAGCAGTCATTTGGCTTCTCCCCTTTGTGAGTTTCAATGTGGGTACAGAAATGGCATTAATGCACGTTGCAAATTACATTCTGATATCCTCTGATGAAGGAAACTCCACTGAAATTCTGATGTTAGACTTAAGCACAGCATTTGACACCATTGACCATTCTATTTCACTACACAGGCTAGAAAATGACGTTGGGCTCACAGACAGTGTGCTCGCTTGGTTTAGTTCTTATTTATCGAATCGATTCCAACACGTACAGAAATGTGCTGACAGGACTCCATCATTATACACAGAAGTGAGATATGGTGTCCCTCAGGGCTCAGTACTCTGATCTTTACTGTTATCACTTTTCATGTTTCCACTGGGATCTCTCATTAGGAAACATCATGTTAATTTTCACTCGTATGCAGATGAGACCCCGTTATACCTTTCATCAAAACCAAATGAAGGTTCTGTGATGTTGTCTTTAATTAGTTGTGTTAGTGAATTATATGAGTGGATTAGTGAATTAAACAGATAAAAAAAGATGTTAATTGTTGGAGGGAATGACGCTGATCACAACAATATTTCGTTATCATTTACCTCAGTTGGAATCACCATTAATTTTACTGAATCAACCCACAATCTACGCATTATTTGTGACTGTAGTATGTCATTTAAAGTGCACATCTCAAAGTTGTCCAAATCATGTTTCTTCCATCTTAAAAATGTTCAGAAATTAAGGCATTTTCTAAATAAGGATGATTCTGAGAAATTAATTCATGCATTTATTTCCAGTAGGACTGACTACATGTACAATGCTTGTCATTTGCTCAAAGCATATTAAAACTACCAAAAACATTGTTTATATGTCCAAATTAAGAGCTGCCTGAAACTAAAACATTTATCAACAGATGCCAATACGTGATGGATTTATGAACAAAATGGACTTACTGACAGACTGCTGGAATGGAGCCTGTTTGTAAGTAGGAGATCGACTGTAATGGTTTACACAGCCTTAAATAATCTCACCCAGTCCTACAGTTTGGAATGTCTGTCCCCTTACACTCCCAGTCATAACCTCAGATCTTCAAATGAAGGTCTACTTATAATTTCAAGATCCTTTGCAGTTACACACCTTAAATTTAAAATACTTTACCAATAGAAACTCACCAGGCTAATACTGCAGAACATTAAACATAATGATAAAAACTCATTATTTTAAAATAGCTTTTTCATAGCTACATTTTAGTTGTATCCCTATTAGTCTACATGGACACTGGATTATCATTTTACTCTGGGTTCTGCAGTTCCATACTAATCTGTACTATTCTCTGATATATTTTCCCTGTGGAGATGATGTGCTCCACCACATCCTGATCAAGATAGCACACTGCCTCGTGTCGATTGAATGGCGGGTGTCCCAGATGTCCACATGGCCATCATCATCATCAAAATCTTCATGTGAAGCATGTAAACCATGAGGACTGATTTAGGTACAATGCCTAGAAAAGGCCAGGCAGTATTTTGGCCTTGGGTCCCCTGCAGATTTTTTTCTCTTTGGCTGAACTGGAGTTTTATTTTTGCTTTTTTTCTGTCCAATTGGCCATGCAACATTACCTTTTTCTTTGTTACATACTGTATATTCTTGCCTAATCTTGTTTTTGTTTTATATTAACTTCCTTCTTATTTAATTTTGAAAATTAGTTTGAATTACATGGTTTATATGAAAATGTGCTATATAAATAAATGTGGATGTTGTATCCAAAAGGTTGTTTCTCCATGAAAACTGTTTGCCACATTTGGAAACTCAATATGGTTTTCCTCCTGCATGAATTTTAATGTGCATCAGAAGAGTATTTCTGTGCCAGATTTGTTTACCATATTCAGAACAGCAATTCAACTTCTCTCAGGTTTAATTCTTCCAAATTTTCTTGGTGTGCTTACCATCTAAACAGGAGTGAAATTCACTCTTTAGTCAGGACAGTCTCGTTGTACTGCTTAACTTCTCACTCTCATAAGTTTCCCTCAAGGACTCAGTGTACAACCTGCATTGTTTTTAATAAGGCTTCTTTTTGCAGGTCATAAGGAGGTATTGTAAATTGTTAAGATGGGCCTGAACGTTTTTCTTGTTATCAGTCCTGTTCATCCTAGAACAACTGGCACTTCTTCAGTTTTTCTTTTTCGGTTCACATTTCATTTGTCATATCTCAGACTGCATTTCTTGTTATTTTATTTCTTTCTTGCCTCTCCATTCTTAGGACTGAGTAATCACTAGGAACTAATATTTCTGTTATCCAGAATTTCTTACATCTGGTTTTCTGGCCTCAATTTTTCAGTCAGTCAGTATTGCTGTGCTACAAGTGACCTGCACCTCCTCATTTTCCATTGTGCGGTCTGAGTTGTGGTCCCAGTGTCTTTCTGGTGCTGGTAAGTTGTACTTCTTGCCAAGTTTTCAGCGAATGAGCCTGGCCACTTTGTGGTGCTGTGCAGTGTAAAATCATCAGCAATCAGTACCTCACACCCAGCAATGAGATATGTGACTGTTTATAGTTCTTTGTGGCAGAAGTGACAATTATGTTTTTTTTTTCTTTTCTATTTTTGATCCAAACCACTTTGTGTCCAAGCCACTACTTTGTGCATCTATGATGAGGCGTGCATCTTTTGGTCTTAGTTTTCCTCTCATAAGCCATGAATGAGTAAGTTCTGTTTCCACATGAGGCTGTTGGAGGGGGGCCATGTATTTACCACTTTACTTGCAGCTTCCCCAATTTTATCTTTTTTGCTTTCATCAAACGTTATGAATTCTTTATTCTGCTGTTTAGCATTGTACTGTGTTCATCTGTGGACAAGGTGAGGGAGTTTCTGTAATTTTTTTCTTTCTTGTGTGAATTATTTGATGTTTCTGAAGATTGCCTCTCTGTGAAAACATTTTACCACATTCAGACCAGCAATACGGCTTCTTTCCCGAGTGATTTTTAATGTGTATCTGAAAATTACTACGGTCAGAGAATTGTTTTCCACATTCAGAGCAGCAATATGGCTTCTCCCCTGTGTGGATTCTTTGGTGGCTCTGAAGATGGCTTCTTTCTGAAAACTGTTTACCACATTCAGAACAGTCATATGGCTTCTCTCCTGAGTGAATTCTTTGGTGGCTCTTAAGACAGCTTCTATATAAAAACTCTTTACCACATTCAGAGCAGCAATACGGCCTCTCTCCTGAGTGAGTTTTAATGTGTATCTGAAAATTACTTCTGTAAGAGAAGTATTTTCCACATTCAGAGCAGCAATATGGCTTCTCCCCTGTGTGGATTCTTTGGTGGCTCAGAAGATGGCCTCTCCGTGTAAACTTTTTACCACATTCAGAACAGCAATATGGCTTTTCTCCTGTGTGAAGTCTTTGGTGCCTTTGAAGTAGGACTTTATCTGAAAACTGTTTGCCACATTCAGAACAGCAGTGAAGTTTGATTCCTGCATAAAGTTTAAAAGATACAAAATTTGAGTTTTAAACCCACCGCTTTCATACTGACATTATCTTACAAAACTAAATAAATATTGGTTTAATTTATGAACAAACTTTGATAAGCATAAGCAATCATAAGACATAAGCTGCAAGTGAATAGACACTCAACTTGTTCATTTTTGTCATTTGTATTTCAACTACTCGCCACATGAGCACAATTATAGGAGCCAAGAAGTTAAAATAGTAAAATAAATAGATCACATGTGACAGGCACAATTAACAAGACCATTTTTTTTTTTTTTTACTACATTATAGAATGGCATCATCATTTTGTCATCATATGAAAAATCTACTTCTGTCTTCATACCACCTGCGTCAGGGGCTATTGTGTTGCAAATGGATTTAAAAATGAATTTAATGTATTTAATATCTTCAGCTAAACAGGGAGAAGGTTCTGGCTGCAGCCTGTAATACCTAGGAAATTAGACACGGAACGCCCTTCATATCACCAAACGCCCCCAACACCAGTCACGGAATGCCCTCTGATGTCAGTTTCAATACGTCATCATTGTTTTTGTTGGAGTTCGAAGGTATGGTGGAGTTTGAATAAATTTTTCTGAAAGCTTTTCGAGGAAAGAAGAAGAAGAAAGAGTTTGAGTTGGAAATCAAGATGGCAGTGAGTTTGTTGCAAGTTTTACTAATATTAGATAATATTATACAGGGTGGGCCATTTATATGGATACACCTTAATAAAATGGGAATGGTTGGTGATATTAACTTCCTGTTTGTGGCACATTAGTATATGTGAGGGGGGAAACTTTTCAAGATGGGTGGTGACCATGGTGGCCATTTGGATCCAACTTTTGTTTTTTCAATAGGAAGAGGGTCATGTGACACATCAAACTTATTGGGAATTTCACAAGAAAAACAATGGTGTGCTTAGTTTTAACGTAACTTTATTCTTTCATGAGTTATATACAAGTTTCTCTTTGTTTACAGCCATTGACTTGTCGCAAAGGTTAACACGTGAGGAGCGGATAGAAATTGTGTTGATGTCTGGTGAATGCAGTAACCGGCTCATTGCAGCAGATTTCAATGCAAGACACCCTACGAGACCACCCATCTCCCATGCTACAGTTAGCAAACTGCTTGCTAAGTTTCGTGAAACTGGTTCAGTGTTGGATTTGCCAAAATGTGGACGCATGAAAACTGTCACTAATGAAGAAACATCAGTGGCTGTCCTAGCTTCATTCAGCAAGAGCCCACAGCGTAGCACTCGCCGCATGTCACTGGAGAGTGGCATTAGTCGAACATCCCTTGGGCGGATATTAGCTACTCACAAATGGCACCCTTACAAACTCCAGCTACTGCAGCATCTCAACGAGGATGACCCAGATCGGTGCACTGAATTTGCAGAATGGGCAAAACAAAAATTGGAACAGGACCCTCAGTTTACGCAGAAGATTTTGTTCAGTGATGAGACAAACTTTTATGTGAATGGTGAAGTTAACAAACAAAACCACCACTATTGGTCTGACACTAACCCACATTGGATAGATCCCTCCAAGACTGTTTGAACAAAAAAATTGATGGTATGGTGTGGTATATGGGGTACAAAGATAGTGGGGCCATTCTTCATCAATGGAAACCTCAAGGCCACTGGATATGCGAAATTGCTACATGATGATGTGTTTCCCTCTTTATGCACTGAAGCTGGCACGTTCCCTGAGTTTTTCCAGCAAGATGGTGCACCACCACATTATGGGTGTCAGGTCCGAGCATTCCTAGATGAACAGTTTCCTGGAAAGTGGATTGGTCGTCGTGGGCCCGTTGAATGGCCCCCAAGGTCTCCCGATCTGACCCCCTTAGACTTTTATCTTTGGGGTCATCTGAAGGCAATTGTCTATGCTGTGAAGATACGAGATGTGCAGCACCTGAAACTATGGATACTGGAAGCCTGTGCTAGCATTTCTCCTGCGGTGTTGCTATCAGTGTGTGAAGAGTGGGAGAAGAGGGTTGCATTGACAATCCAACACAATGGGCAGCACATTGAACACATTTTATAAGTGGTCAGAAACTTGTAAATAACTCATGAAAGAATAAAGTTATGTTACAACCAAGCACACCATTGTTTTTCTTGAAATTCCCAATAAGTTTGATGTGTCACATGACCCTCTTCCTATTGAAAAAACAAAAGTTGGATCCAAAATGGCCGACTTCTAAATGGCCACTAAGGTCACCACCTATCTTGAAAAGTTTCCCCCCTCACATATACTAATGTGCCACAAACAGGAAGTTAATATCACCAACCATTCCCATTTTATTAAGGTGTATCCATATAAATGGCCCACCCTGTACTTTACTGCTAGGGTACGAATTATACCATAGTATAATAAAAATGTTGAATCAACTTTAATGTTCCGTACAGTACTAAGCGCTCTAAGAAAGTATTAACAGTTAAACAACAAACTGGTTGCTTTGTGTAGCGTATTGTTACAGGGCTGTTCGGAATACTCGATTCTGAATAGTAAATCGAAAGATTCAGCAGTGAATAATTTTTTATAACAATTATTATAAGTAATTGACCGTTTTTGAGTATAATTAACCATAGCTAAGTGTAACTGACTGTAATCAAATACAGTATAAGTGACCGTGATTAAGTACTTATAATTGCCAGAATATCATTCACCATTTGCCCTGTATATCACGTATATGCTAGTTAATCAGAAGCAAAACCTATCAGTAACCTGGTATTTTAGATAGCAAAATATATTTCAGAAAGACAATGCAGAGAGATTGAGCCAATATAAGGTAATTTTCCACAGAAACCTTCTTGTTTGCATAAGTTTCTAAGACAAACACAGTTAATAGTGGATATACTGGTTTTTCAATTATAGTAATGTTGCTAGTCTGAAGTTTGAATATACTTAGGTCACTTTAAATGATCTTTTTTCATAGCTCTGTATTTATATTTACAGTAAATAACGGAAAGTTTTAATAAGTAGCTACAAAGAAAGGGCAAGTGTGAATGCAATATTAAATTACCTCCAGTTCAAGTTCAAATTAAATTGTAGACAATAATGGGGAAAAGAACAGCCAGGATAGAATCATGTTGTTGCTATTATTATTATTATTGTTATTTTATAAAGTTCTTTCAATGATAGTACGGTTTGTTTGAACTCCTAAAACAATATTTTATGCCCACCTCTCCTGCATTTTTCAAAAATACTACTTTTGAAGTTTTTTTCAATTGGAATAAAGTGAAATGATTGTTCTCGTGCATGTTTGTCAGTTTTAAGAACTTTATATCTATTTTATATTCACCAGAGACACAGAAGTATATTGAAGACCAAAGAGGAACTTCCAGTTGTGTTTGGTGCTCAGGAGTTTGCTTGTCTCTTTTGCTATAAAAAAATAAAAAAAAATCAGGCATGTTGTATTTTTCAGGTTATGTATCCAAAAAACAAAATTATTCACTATCTTGACTCCAGTGATCATCATGGCTTTGGAGACGGCCGCTATATTGAATTGTTCAGGTTTTAAAACTTAAAAAAAAGAGACTTCCGTATTTGCTCATGCCGAGGTATCATTGGGATTTAAGTAACATGTAACTAATGATATTGAAAATTAAATATTATCTAGTAACACAATTCAATTAAACACTTGCATAAAGCCACTGTGCACGAGTAAATATGGTGTCTTGCAGTACAAGCATTCAAAAGAGTTCAAGTTCTTTGTTCATGATCTTTGTTCAACTGTTTAGTTCCAGTGTTCAAAAGTTTTAATGTTCATTTTTTATCTTTGTTCATTTGATCAGTTCACTCCGTTTGAACCTCAGCCCATATCTTCCAAAATCAGCATTTCAGCAGGACTGTTCGTTATTTACTCTCTTATTTCTGTCACCTAGTGATGGCTGCTGCCCATTTGAACTATTATTCTATAAAAAAATGTAATCCTAATAGTTTTCACTAAGTTATTTTGGAAGAGCTGTGTAAATAACTCGTAATGGCACAGCGGTAAAACATCCTCAAGGTTCTAAAATATCTGTAATGGTGTGCTGTGGTCTCGTGTGGGAAGCCAGAGTCACTCCCTTCATAAATTATTTGTTCATTTAAAAGTTGCTAGAGATGATATTATCTGATGTTCTTTATTTCTCTACCTGTTCTATTACTAATAATTCTACTCTTGCAATCTGAAATGAATATCATTGTCATAAAAAGTGATGAAAGGCTCCAGCTACATTTTGGTTAAGTAATTCTTGCTTCTGTGTGATAAAATTATTAACTGGCACATTTTCAGAATTAAATATTATTAATCCAGTTCTAAAAAGATATTCCATCTGCAAAGCTCATATCAACTGTGTTTTTAATATACATAAATATAATATAAATCAATTTTGACAAAACAAATTTTACCTGCCAGGTAGCTGGAAGGAACCACAGAAGAAGGGAGTGTGAATATCAATATGTGTTGCTAGTATAAGACAGAAAAGACACACAGATATCTCCTGTACTAATCACCTCTTCAAATGATCGAATCTACACAAACAGACTGGCAGCCTGGACTGCTCATGGTAAGTGGAGGACACTCTGCCAGTAGTAAGATGTAAATGTTGATTTCAAATAATAACTTGCTTCTTTATTTAGTATGCTCTCTACATCGCCACTGGAAGAGCATTTGATTTCAGTCAGGTCAGTGGTTTAAGTGTAATATTTGTTTGAATATTGTGATTTTTTTTATTCATAGAATTTATTGCAATTTCCTGATTTACATTTTTTAGGAAGACATGCCAAAAATTAGAAGATGGTGGTGTCTTCTCTTACTGTGCAAGGCCAACATGAAAAAGTGTGTAACTTTTCAAGCATTTTTTAAGGGAAGAAGAGTTATAAGAATTTGTCAGCTTACAGTATTTCTAAATTTTTTTTATCTTCCAGCCAAGACAGCCGTCTTCAATTTCCACACGAGAAGAAGGACATTCTGTGTGCCACAGGTAGTGCTTCGTAATTATCAGTTGAAAAGTTTTCTGACACTAATTTTATATATTACATCTTCACAAAAAGACTTTGACCAACAGGTCACACAGCAGGTCTCCAGTGAGGCCTTCACTGACTTGTGTCTTTCTTCAGGCCTGTGTTGTGTCAGTGGCTTTATGGGGGCAGAGAATGGTGGTCTTAAAAATGAGGGATTTGTGTGCTCTAACTGACTTATTAAATGGCAATTATTTCTGCTTCCAGCAATTCCAGACAAGAAAGGTAAGAGCGAGGACTTTTCTCCCCCACCCTTCTATTCCATTACTGAACCATATTAAAATGCTGACTGAATTATTTCTGCCAGTACAATTAATAGTATAACATTTACTTTACTGTTCCTACAATGTAGGCAATGAATGGTTTCATAGGCTTGCTTTTGTAGAGTGTAATTTTTTGACTGTTTTCCTTGTTCTTCAAAGATCAGTTTCATCTGTGGCATTAGGTAGCATTAACTGAATGTGCAGGTCAGCATATATATGGTTACATTTAGTTGTTAACAAATTATAATGTATTTAAATTGTTGACTTGCTGCATAATTGATTTGCAGAAATGCATAATACTTGATAATCTGTATTGCAGTGCCTTCTAGTAGTGTGGTTCTCACAAAGGCACAGCCTCGTCAGGTACCCTGTGTAGTGAAATGATTCTTACGGCTCAAACACAGCAAATGCCTTAAAGGTGATGACTTTCTTTTTCCTTTTCAATATCATTCAGAAATTAGACAATCTAGAATGGAATGATTGTTTGTTTCAGGAAAAACACTTTCCATTATGTATCACTTTTTACATGTAGCATTTCTATTGTATTTTTTATTTTTTTTTTTGTGACTGTTTCAGCAGTTTTTAAAGCATGCTTACTAAACTGGCAACAATTAAATGACTTATGATTTGAAATGATGAATTTGGCCTTCACAAGTGACAATACTGTGGTAATTGAACTCTTTGCCTTTCAGGGACTCACTTCAGTACAATTCCTGTAGACGTACAGATTGAACTGAAATGGGTCTTACAGCAATGTATTAGTAAATAAAAATGTATGCTTTATTCACTTCAGAGCACTTAGTCCTCTTTAATTATTTGTGCACTTTCTGAATGGTTTCTAACTAGACATGACATTCCCTTGAAGACGAACTGCTTTGTTTGTACACTGGAGTTTCTTTTTTTATTTTTCACTCTACCTCATACATACAGCGAGTACAGCAGAGGCAAAAAGCAAGAGAAATCAGTCGAGCTGAGCATTCCTATAGCATGCATTGGTCATATTGGTGGGTTTATTTCATAAGCCAATTTGACTGTTCTTTGAGTAGAAGTGGAGTTAATGTGTTGATATTCCTAATAAAGTGCTTGACAGATTTTTTTTTCTTTTTCATAAAACAGTCTTCATTGATCAAAAACATCTAGACTGCTTGTGACTGCCTGCATGCCAACAAAGACTGACTTGTTAGGACAGATCTCCGGCCAAGAATTCTGGAAATGGACGAGGATGAAGTTACGTACACAACTGAAAAATTAGAACAAAGAAGAGACGATGAAGATACTGAAGAAGTCGTGTCCACCTTGTTGTTTATTTTTGATTGCCTGAAGGACATGAACTTTTTTCTTGATGAGATACGGGGTAAAAAAAATTCCCATCCATTGCTGCTGTTCAACAAATTAGATTTTTGTGTTTTATTTTTTTTTTTCAGCCTTCAAAATTTCAAAGGAACTACATGTGGCAGAAAGCCTACAGTGATGTCATTTTGTTCAGTGGATTTGATCAGTGATTCACTGTAAAGAAAAGTAGGGATGGACTGGTTTTCTGACCTGGTTCAATAGTTTCTTGTCTACTGAAATGACCAATGTGATGGATGGAGGACACGGATGGATGTCCTAACTGGGATTGTATGCTTTATTACTTAAAAATAAATTTATATTTGATCCTGGATCTCTGTTATGTGTGTGTGTGTGTGGTTGTGTCAAGGGTTTGGGTGCTAAAATGCCCCCCACAGGTTACACTCCCCTATGTGGTAATTCTAACAATGAGCTTTGTGTTTTGATACATCACTTTAATTTTCAAGACCGAGACTGTTGGCTTGCAAGTTCAAGAAGGAAATCGAATTAAAAGCATAAATTAGTTGTGAAAAAATCTACAGCCCCTGGGAATGAATATGAGAACCACTGTATGAAACAATGCCATTTTACAAATCAGGATTATAAACATCGTATATATATATATATATATATATATATATATATATATATATATATATATATATATGTAAGAAGAGGAGACCAGAGACGTAGAAAGGTTTGGGGCAGCCACCCGTTTAATGCGGTTTCCCGGCTGCAAAAGTCTTTGAGGCATTGTTAAACAGTTGTTACACAACAGAGTCCAAAACAGAACTGCCTGCCTAAGCAAAGGCAGTGAGCTTTATAGCACAGAGGGCGGAAATGATGTCGTCCTCTGGGCCGAACTGGAAGTGACATCATCCTTGGGGCGGAACCGAAGTGACCTCATTCTTGGGGCGGAACCGGAAGTGATGTGTCCTTCCTGGAAATGGCGGCTCCTGGTGGGATTTCCGGGTAAGACCTGCAGAGAACTCAGAAAGAGCGTCAGTGCACCCCCCCCGGGCAGATGTATAAACAGTATTTCTAAGCCCTTCAGCTGCTTCCCATGCACACGCAGTGTGACAAGACTCCCCTCAGCCCAGACCCGTGGGTCGGGCGACCTGCACCGAGAGGTCGTGGGCCGGGAGAGGGCATCGGCGTTGGCATGAAGAGACCCCTGTCGATGAACGAGCGTATACTTGTACTGCTGCAGGTCAAGAAACCACCTGCGTGACCCGTGGATTCACTCCTGTGAAGGGCCATCCACTTCAGAGGTGCATGATCCGTCACCAGAGTGAACACGCGACCCAAGAGGTAGTCCCGCGGCTGAGTTACCGCCCATTTGATCGCCAGAGCCTCTTTCTCCACCGCCGCACCTGGTCTCCCTGTCCAACAGTTTCCGGCTCAGGTACATAACGGGTGTTCAACACCGTCGGCGCTTTGGCTCAACACGGCACCCAAGCCTGTGTCCGGCGTCCGTCTGGAGGATAAAAGGGAGAGAAGTTAGGGGAGATCAAGATAGGTGCTGAAGTCAGAGCCCTTTTAAGTCACTGAATGCAGCCCCGCTTTATCAGACCATACCACCGTATTAGGAGCTCTTTTCTTTGTCAAATCGGTCAAGGCGCGCTCTCGGAGAAGCGAGGCACAAACCGGCGGTAGTACCCGCCAAACCGAGAAAGGATTGGACTTGCCGCTTGGTTTGCGGACGGGCCAGGCCATTATGGCTTGCAACTTGGAACACTGTGGCCTCACAGTACCCGCCCACTAGGTAGCCCAAATATTTGGCTTCCCTCAATCCAAAGAAACATTTCTTGGGGTTGATTTGGAGCCCGGCCTCTCCCAGTGTCCGTAATACTGCTGTGACCTGCTGTATGTGTTCCTTCCAGGTGCTGGAATAGATGACGCGTCATCCAGATAGGCAGCACAGAACGAGTTATGGGGCGGAGCACTTTGTCCACCAGACGCTGAAAAGTCGCAGCCCGTGTAACCCAATGGAAGGACACGATACTGCCAGTGTCCGCTAGGAGTGCTAAACGCGGTTTTTCCTTCGGACTCCGTTAAAGGAACCTGCCAGTACCCCTTTGTCATGTCAAGTGTAGTCAAGAATTTGGCTGGTCCCAGTCTCGAGGAGGTCATCCACGCGAGGCATGGGATAAGCATCAATCTGGAAACTTGGTTAAGCCGGCGGAAGTCATTGCAAAACCTCCAACTGCCGTCAGGCTTAGCAATCAAGGCGATGGGACTGGACCAGGGACTACTACTTTCCTCGATTACTCCTAGTGCCAGCATTCGCTTGATTTCCAGTTCCACTTCTACTTTCTTTGCCTCCGGGAGTCTGTAGGGTCGCTCACGGACGATCACCCCCGGGTCAGTCAATATGTCATGCGCAATCAGAGAGGTCCGACCGGGTTTTTCACTTACCACCTCTGGGACAGAGCGGATAGCTGCTTCGAGCTCTTGTTTCTGCCTGGGGGATAGCTGCTCGCCGAAATTAAGGGAACTTACTTCAGCGAAGAGAGAGCAGGGCTGTCGGAGGAGGGATCGGGACCCTCTCCTTCCACGGTTTCAGCAGGTTTACATGATATATTCGCTCAGCTGGTCGGCGATTGGGCTGTTTCACCAAATAGTCAACCAATCCCTTCCTTTCCTTAATTTCGTAGGGGCCTAGCCAATGGCGAGCAGTTTAGAGTGAGAAGTTGGTACCAATACCATGACGCGATCCCCGGTTGGAACTCCCGAGAGTCGTGCCACGGTCATAAAGGCGGGCCTGTGCTGATTGCCTCCTCTATATGACTTTTTAGAATCGGTCTTATTGCATCAAATCTACCGCGCAATTGGGCGATATATTCCAAAATATTAGTGGAGGGCTGTGCCTCCCCTTCCCAGCCCTCTTTTAAAATATCCAATAAACCCCGGGGTTGTCTTCCGTACAGTAATTCAAATGGAGAGAACCCGTAGAGGCTTGAGGAACTTCCGATATGCAAAGAGGACAAGGGGAGGAGTTGGTCCCAATCCCTCCCATCCTTGCTGACTACCTTACGTAGCATTTGCTTGAGAGTTTGATTAAATCTCTCCACTAGGCCATCGGTTTGAGGATGATACACGAGGTCTTTAAATGCTTTATTTTCAGTAACTTGGCAGTCTCCTTGAACGTTTCCGAGGTAAAAGGCGTTCCTTGGTCCGTCAGGACTTCTCTAGGAATGCCTACTCTGAAAAGACTCCTACTAGTTCCGTGCAATATTTTTGTGGTAGCCGCGCTGGAACGGCTTCAGGGAATCGGGTAGCATAATCCACGAGGACAGTATATATTTATATCCTCGGGCTGAGGGTTCTAGGGTCCTACTATGTCAACCCCAATCCTATCAAAGGAACGTCAATAAGGGGAAGGGGAACCAGAGGAGCACGGTCCTCCTAGGAATTTGCCGCAGTTGACATTCCGGACAGGAAATGCAAAAGCGGCGAACCTCCTCGTTAATCCCCGGCCAGAAAAAACGGAGCTTAATTCGCTCTAATGTTTTATCGGAGCGAGATGGCCTCCAAGAAGGTGGGAGTGTGCTAACTTCGCAAACCTGCCGCCGGTAGGTCAGCGGGATTAGCAACAACTTCCGGACCTTCCCCTCATGTTCAGCGACCCGATACAACAAATCATTATCAATGACAAAGTGAGGTCCCTGTGGCATGGGCAAATGCGTCGTTGGCGTTAACGAGAACCACTGCATTCTTTATGTGTTTCAGAGAGTCGTCATTCCACTGTTCTCTCTTGAAAGAAGCGGTGTTGCTCTAAACTGAAAGTGCAACTCAGAGAGGGGTCGGTCTGACCTCAAGGGGCGGAGATTCCTCCTCGCTGCGGGCTAGTGGATGCGTAGTAGCCCGCGACGGTCCGGGAGTGTCTTCGTCACTCTCTTGGCCTACCGCCCCACTCCCTGTCGGCTGATTACACGGTGTGGAAGCAACTTGAGATGAATCGTTGTCATCTATAACGAGGCCATAAGTTTTTCGGGAATGCTTTCTAAACTACGCCGTTACTATCAGACCAGTCTCGCCCGAGGATTACGGGAAGCGGAGGATCCGGATGCACCGCCACGGTAAGCTGTCGAAGGGTTCCTCCGAGACATACGTAACACCGGGCGGTATTGTATGTGCGGATATCTCCGTGTATACATTTTAGACTGGTCTTCTTTTTAATCCACTGTTGCGGTAGAATAAAGCGGCGAGCAACGACAGACACGTTACTGCGGAATCGAACAGCGCTGTTATTTTATGTCCATTAATAAGAAGCTCCCCGTATGTTTATCCGCCAGGGATTGCTAAGGGCACACAAACAACCCCGCCATTGTCCCCTACGGTCCGCCTTGTTCCCCGACAGGTCGCAAGCCAGACGGCCCGGCGACTTCGGAACAGGCTCTGGATTGCGTGGAAGGGACTGCTTTAGTAGGACATAGCTCCCGGTAGTCCACAGAGCGGCTGTTCTGCCTCCCAGGTTTCACAGCCGGCCTCTGGGTTTGCAAGGTGTAGCAGCTCGTCCATAGAATGGAATTCGCCCCAGGCGGCTGGGCAAATTCCTGGGGTAGCTTTTTTAGCAGCAAAAAACAGGCCACTTGCTGCACTATCTGTAGGGGGGTCAACTCGAATGGCCGTAGCCACTCACCCACCTTTTGCCAGAGAGCCATAGCCTGCTCTGACAGCCCTTTGTTTGGGTTAAACTCCCAGTTTATTATTTCCTTCACCTGCCAGCCTGGGGACAACCCATCGTTAACAGGGACCTTGGTCCCGATGGGCAGCTCGGCTTTCCTGCCAAGGAGAGCATACTGAGCCACTCGTGTGTTCCCCAGAAGCCAGCCCACGCCTGTGGGTCCCCTCTACCTTCTCCACGAGATGGGTGGTCAACCCCGGGTTATGCTCATGGAGCAGAGCCTGCACCGCGTCCTTCCTGACCCTCCGGCGCACTCCCTGCCCTGAAACTCGGCCCCGGTACTCACCCACCTGGTTCCATGAAAGTTCGTGTCCCGGGTTCATCGGGGACACCATCCTGCCGACTACGCCACTGTAAGAAGAGGAGACCAGAGACGTAGAAAGGTTTGGGGCAGCCACCCGTTTAATGCGGTTTCCCGGCTGCAAAAGTCTTTGAGGCATTGTTAAACAGTTGTTACACAACAGAGTCCAAAACAGAACTGCCTGCCTAAGCAAAGGCAGTGAGCTTTATAGCACAGAGGGCGGAAATGATGTCGTCCTCTGGGCCGGAACTGGAAGTGACATCATCCTTGGGGCCGGAACCGGAAGTGACCTCATTCTTGGGGCCGGAACCGGAAGTGATGTGTCCTTCCTGGAAATGGCGGCTCCTGGTGGGATTTCCGGGGTAAGACCTGCAGAGAACTCAGAAAGAGCGTCAGTGCACCCCGCCCCGGGCAGATGTATAAACAGTATTTTCTAAGCCCTTCAGCTGCTTCCCATGCACACGTGTGTGACAATATATATATATATATATATATATATATATATATATATATATATATATATATATATTAGTGTGTATGAGAGAGAGAGAGAGAGAATATGTGTGTTTCATGATTTACATCTTTTGTAATGTTTAAAATGTCCTTATCTGTTTGTTCATGTCTTTCATGTCCATAACAGTCTGTGTGTTGTATGTGATAATTCATTGTATTACTAACTATACTCACTCAGACTTCTTACTTAATTTTAACTTAGTAGATAACTTTGTTCCACTTCACCATCTCCATGATGCATACTGGTACAGCAGTTAAGTCTTATACTTCATCTTGTCCATCTGGGTAACGTAAAAACTGCTCTTACAGAGTTATGTTTATATTCAATAGCTTAGCATTAACACTGTTGTGCCAGCAGAACTGGATTTTGGACTTCATAGCGGCTTTGCAGATTGCCAGCATCATATCCTCTATGCTCAGTCTCAACTCAGGCACACTATGGGGTAGTATGCTAATCCCCGTGTGACTTTGCATCCGGACACCACACCAGCTCCATCATTAAAAATGCTACTGACATCACCGTCATAGGCCTGATCACCAACAATAATGAAATGACTTGCAGATAACAGGTCTACCTGCTGCGGTCCCAGGACAATCTGACCTTTCGTGTCCAAAAATTAAGGAGAAGGACATCGACTTCAAAGGACGGGTTATGCTGTGTTTTTTTTTTTGGGGGGGTGTAGGTTATGTGGATATGGTAAGATTTTTTAAATTTTGACAATCACTGATGAATTGATGAGGGAACAGCACATTTTGAACATAGCTAAGTTCACCAATGCCTTCCTGAGACGTCTCACATGTGCTGTGTGGAGTCCATCTTCACTGGCGGCATCACATCCTGGTAGGACACACATGCTTGGGTCACTGCAGAGGGTGGTGAAAACCACAATATATTACTGGCACCCAGCTGCCTTCTATCCAGGGCATCTAAAAGACATTCTGCTAAGATTATTCCACACTCAGCCATCCTGCACGTGTTTTTCTTAATCCTCCCTTCTGGCAAATAGTAAAGAACCAATGGCGGTAAGTATGGCATCAAAGTAAGTGTTTTAGTTAAAGAGTTACTGAACAGCCAATCATAATAAGAAACATTGTACGAAAAAGACAAGGTATAAATATTTGAACTATAACTGATATATATCTATACTTTAAATTGTATTCTAGATATTTTTTGTGTTTTATTATATTATCACTGTTCTGGAGAGGCATGTACAGTAAGTAACAATATCATTGTACTGTATGCACAATACAATAAAAACTGTATGTTTAATGATGAGATCACCTCAGGATAATTCCCTGATGAATGCACACTATAACTGACCCAAAATTTATTAGTAGTAGTAGTAGTAGTAGTAGTTGTAACAGTTTTTGATATTTATCAAAATTTTAAAAAGACGACGACTCAAAGACAGTTTGTTTGTATTTTGGTATAAGTTGGGTCTTTGCAATCAACTTAAATGTTGCATGAAAAAGGTTTAAGAATAATCACGATTGTCTCAAACTCAAAAGTTGTTAAAAAATGTAAAATTACGTAAAATTTACTGTCTGTCACATACCGTTCAATTGATATGGACATGACATCCAGTATTTCACACATGCAGCTTTTAGTAATGAAAACGTTGATGGATCAAATCAATACATAAATGACTGTTTCCTAAAATGTTTCCTTGTCAGTTTTAAAACCAATTTTATATGTAGCGCTGTTTTTGCAAACTTTCTAAAAATAATTAAGCTTATTATTGTTTCACATGTGTATAATTTGCTAGTGGGAATGTGAAATACATTTATAGATTGAAAATCTATAGGTATGAGTTTCATGAGGTACATTCCGTTTGAAACACTGGATAGTAATAAGATTTGTTACTTTTACTATAATGTAACGGTTCAGGAGAAAACGTAATGAACAGCCATTCAAAATAGTAATAAAAAAAAAAAAAACTGTACTTTATATCGGCAAAGTGTTAGAATCGTGAAAGAGCTTAGAATGATTGGATAGCATAAATATGAGACTGGAAGTCATTTATGTTTGACCAGATAGAAAACTGTTTTAATTTGTACAACTATAGCATACTGTGCAACGAGCGCATCAATACTGTCTCACAGAGAGCATGATGCAAGTGACGCTGATAAATTGCGTCATTACATGGATGTGTGGTGTGTTGTGCTCTGAAGGCCATTCCGTGACTGAAGCTATGGGCATTCCGTGATATGGAGGGCGTTCCATGTGGTATTGCAGTCTGCAGCTTCACTCTGTTGAAAACAGGGGCCTCCAGAAAATCAGCATCATTTTGTTAGAGTTTTGGTGAAATAATAAAATTAAAAAGCACATCAATCACTTCAAAGATGGGAGATCAGCAGAGGGGAAAGTTCAAGAAAAAAACAAAATAAACCTTTTTAATTTCCAAGCAGTAGTTAGTGATAGGGCGGCAAGGTGGCGCAGTGGTAGCGCTGGTGCCTTGCAGTAAGGAGACCTGGGTTCACTTCCTGGGTCCTCCCTGCGTGGAGTTTGCATGTTCTCCCCGTGTCTGCGTGTGTTTCCTCCAGGTACTCCGGTTTCCTCCCACAGTCCAAGGACATGCAGGTTAGGTGCACTGGCGAGTCTAAATTGTCCCTAGTATGTGTGTGTGTGTGTGTGTGTGTGTGTGTGTGTGTGTGTGTGTGCGCGCCCTGTGGTGGGCTGGCGTCCTGCCCGGGGTTTGTTTCGTGCCATGCTCCCTGTATTGGCTGGGATTGGCTCCAGCAGACCTCCATGACCCTGTAGTAAGGATGTAGCAAGTTGGATAATGGATGGATAGTTAGTGATATTATCTATATATCTGTACTATCACTATATTTTTGCTCGACCTGAGCCATGGAGGCTAACAACTCTCATCTGTGCAGTCTAAGAGCTCACATCTCACTCAGTTTAGCACCAGACAGATAGCAACTAGTGCACATGAAATGAATTCTCAACTCTGCACAAGATGGTCATTTACCTTCTCCCTGATTAGCGGTATATTGAGCTTGTGGACTGGATCAGAAAAAAACGGGTGTATTTAAAAGCTTATTCAGACGCTTCCCAAGATTGTCAATATTACTGTATGCCGAGTGAGAATATTTGGAAGTATTAGCAATGGTCAGTCTTTGTTTAGAGGTATAAATTACTCAAGTTTAGCAGAGGTTTGTTTAATGAAATCTGCATGAAAATGCTGATGGGGGACAAAAAGCTGAAGATTAACACACAGTTGGTCAGACAACAAGGACAAGAATAAAAATATATCAATCGAGTTTAGATCCATAATAAATCTGGCAAGCGCCTGTGAAGAGGGAAGAATATTCTGATTAATCAGGTAAGGTGATTATTTGGAATATAGACAAAGAAAGGAAAGGGTGAATATAATGTGTTATTCTATGGAGATAGGGCATAGACTGCAACACAAGTAAGTTTTCTTTAACCAATCTCCATCAACACAAAATAAAACCTGCCTCTGATACACCTCCAGAATCAAGAACCTTCAGCGGCACAGCATAGTGAACTCAGCCCAAAGCTCCATGTTATTTTACTAGTGGCTGAGAAGGACACTGCCACACACTAACATGTGGAGGCAGCACAATGAATGTCTTTAACACTAGAATTACCAGAGCCTAGGAAAAAACTTAGAAATCCAGACAATCCCTTCACACCACTCCATCAGCATCTTTTGTCTTGTAAATGTGTCGATAAGCCCAAGCAGCCTGCTATACCATACCGCTGCAGAACGGACAAGAAGTTCTCCCAGTTTCTGCATTGATTATCTGGGAGTGAGGTACCTAGAATTGTATAGAGTAAATAATTTCATGTGTGTTCTGTGTCTACAACAATGTATGTAAACACATCATTAAAACAGAATTTTTTTTTCATGTTGTTGTAATAAATGACAAAATGTAGACATGAACTGTATAATGTGTGAAGGCTGATAGCCAAATATTATTACATCTATTATTACATCTTGCCTGAAGAAGGGGCCTGAGTTGCCTCGAAAGCTTGCATATTGTAATCTTTTTAGTTAGCCAATAAAAGGTGTCATTTTACTTGGCTTTTCTCTACAGCCAAATATCAAATAAACACTTTCACAAAAAGGTACAAGTGTAATACGACAGCTTCCGTGGTGCAGCGGTAAGAACTATTGAGTTATAATCCAGGAGGATGTTAGTTCAAAACCTGCTCCCCTGCAAATTTAATGTTTTGAGTAGTGAGCTGCTCTTATCTATACTAATAAAAGGCAAAGCCCTCACTGACTGACTCACTCACTCATCACTAATTCTCCAACTTCCTGTGTAGGTGGAAGACTGAAATTTGGCAGGCTCATTCCTTACAGCTTTCAGGTTTCATTTCGAAATTCTACGCGTAACGGTCATAACTGGAACCTACTTTTATCCATATACTGTATACGGCCATAGCCTACAGCTCAGTCGCCGTGTGAAGTGGAGTTGCGTCCCGCATCATCACGCCTCCCACGTAATTGAGTGCCTGCCCATATAAGGTAAATATTCACGGGTGAAGGATTGTGCTTAGCATATTCATAAGTGCAGCTACTGCGGAAACCCTCCCTCAGCAAATGTGCGAGAGAAACTTTTAAGTGCCGGGTCTGAGCTAAAATTAAATAAAGCCGTGGACATCGCAAGATCGCACAAGATATTCATGAGATACAAGCTTAATGAGAAGACGCAGGGTATAAAGCCTTGATGCTAAAGACCTGGCGAAGTCATGGAGAACATGGAAGGACGAGTTCACATTATACACGGAACTTGCAATGCCGGAGGCGGAGGAAAACACTAAGGCCAGATTATTCCGTTATCTTATTGGAGAGAGCGGCAGAGAATTGTGTCAGCCGCTGACCGGTGATATAAGACCTGATCAGTTAACCATGAGCTTGAGTGGTGGGCCGTCAGGGCCTGAAAGGCCTTCTCTGCTGGCCTAAAAAAATATCTGAATCACAAACTGATGTTAATTATATTTTGTACATGAATACTTATTAAATAATTCCAAATAGTCTGTCCGCTTCCTTTCATAGCTTTTTCAATGGTTGTGCTGCTTCCAGACATGTATTTTCGTATTAAAGCATTTAACCAATCACATTTCAGCCATCATTTGTTGCCAGGCAGAGAGGCCTTCACAATCCGTTCTGCAGGCCCTCTAAAACAGAATAAATGTCGATTAAACTGTTGCTTCAACCAATAAGATTTTGAGTTGGTGTCAGTAGGGCCCTCTAGCAGGCATACGGCAACGTCACCGTATTCAGACCCATTGATTGGATAGAAGCCGATACGAGGAACTCTACGAGGCCAATGAACGCACCACAGGTGCTCCGAGCACAAGATCCTCATGCGCACTACCGCCAACTCCATGACAGGATTCTGGACAATATTATTTTGCCAATCACAGACCAGATTTCAAGACCACGAAAAACTGATGTTTGTCACGCTCTTCGACCCCCAGAAGTTTCGGGAATACAAGAAAAATTTTCCACATGCAGCCTTCTCCAGTTTAACACAGAGCCACGGAGCACTTTTTGATCTGTCTCGGCTAAAAACAGAACTGACGGTAATGTATGCCATGGATGATTTTGCAGGAAAATCTCCTACTGATCTCCTTGACTTCCTTCATCAGAAAAATCTGAATGAGAGCATGGGGCAGCTGTACACATTGGTATATTTGGCGGTGACCATTCCCGTGTCCACTGCTTCTGTCAAGCGGACATTTTCAGCCCTAAAGCGAATTAAAACTTATGCCAGAAATACGACAGGGCAGGTTCGACTTTCAGCATTAGCTTCGATGGCAATAGAAAGGGACTTTTTGATGGAACTGAAGCGCACGGATAATCTGTATGACAGAGTAATTGAACTGTTTTTCAGGAAAGAGAGGAGGATGGATTTTTTTTACAAATAATCCAAATTTTTGGCGAGTAAAATGTTGCGATTTTCTTAAATAATATTGCAAGTTTATGAGTTATTATTGATGTTTTTTATGTGTGTCGCGGCTGTAGCTGCAGTAGAAAGGAACTTGTTCACTCCTGGTTTGTCTATTCAATAAAGGCATTTATTGCGGCTACAGAAGTTATCTATCTGCGATGCAGCGGCTCTTTATACTGTATTTCTGCATATTAAGATGGTTTTTATAACCATAAATTAGTTTTTGAGGGGTGGGTTGATTCAGACGGAGCACTTCTGAAGGCCTAGGTGTGAGATGCACGGTCCGCCACTGGACCAGATTATACGTAAATTTGATGAACATTACAACCCAAAAATAAATTAAACTGTAGAGAGGTTGAGATTATACTTCTCCCAGTGCGTCTCTCTAAATCCTCCATGCAGGAACATTATCATAAGGCTTACCAATCTTATTACCCAACCGTCCTTATTACAAAGTCTTCCTTGCTTTACCACTGGCTGCTTCTTTCCATTCACCTTCCTAGCGCTTTATTTAAACAGTTTTCCTTCTCACTTTTCTGCTCCTTCGCTGTCTTCTCCCTTTTCGTTCAAAATACGCACCTCCTTGCCTTTTTACAGTCAGCTTCCCTTACGTCACACCATGGTACGTTTAGCACAAGTTAATACCGGGAATGCCTGTTAAACATCTTACATTCACGAGTAATGATTTGCGTAGTGAACACTTTGATGAATGAAACCTGTTATCTTTACAACAGTTGACAAACACGGAATGTGACTTCAAAACAACACGTCCTCCAAATACGAACCTGATTGAAAGAAATAATGATAATCAAATCCTTGATGACAGCAACACTCATAACAGTGACAAAACAATTATATTGACAATCAGGTTATGTTATTTTTAAAATGTTTCCTTTTCTTTTTCATAACTTCTTTAACACTTCTACTTCTCCCCCCAAACCACCCCAACCCAAGATATGACCGGTTCTTTTTATTTGAAACGGAATAACTGTAGATGTGAATGGTGTTTTGAGACAATGGAACTGGAAATTCTCTGATCTGGAGGGATAAAAGCTGACAAACAAACGCTGCTAAATCTGCCTTCTTCGTATCTCACCATCACTTTAATTTGTTTTTTTTTATTTAGTTTAATTAAGTGTTCCTGCTCACGCTGAATTACTATGCACCTTATGGGTGTTGATGTCAAAGCCGCACTGACAAAAAAACAGACATAGATATAAATATTTGGAAAAACCCATTTTATGACCTGTATAGTACATTTTGGTAAACACTGTGGTACGGATGCAACATTATTAATATTATTCATATTCATTCACATGCCTTCTTGCGGTTGTAATCAGTGACCGCGTTTTTATTTTTTCCCGATCTTGCCCAGTCTCCACATTTTGATGCATGGTGGTGTTTCTTTTGTGCTCCAGGACATGCAGAGGAAAGAATAGTACAGAGAGGTCTGTTCTGTGCTATATGCAATCATCAGATTCAAATGTTAACAGTTCCCACACACCCAAGGACCATCCTTTCTACATTTACGACACGTGTACCTGTTGCAATGTGCACACTTCTCTCTATGCTGTGTTTTCTATTACATTGAAGGGGCTGGGGGAAGCAGCGGTTTTAGAACAGAAGCTCGTCGAGGTTGCATCCTCTTTTGCTTTATCCATCACCTTTTCTTGCAAGAAGCGATGACAAAATTCCTCTGCAAGGTGAGTCAAGAACACTCTTTTTTTTCCCTCAGTGAACCCCATGCATGCCTTGTCCAGTAGATGTGCGTTGATTGCTGCCAAGCATATTATAGCTCAAGCAACCGGCCATCTGCGTGTTCCTGCTCGCACTGAATAAGCTCACACCTTCTGGTTCATGATGTCAATGCTGCACCAGGGAAAAAAGAACAAGACAAATATACTGTATTGCACTAATGCAATATTATTTGAAAACGAACAATGTCATGTTGGGTGTGAATGTATACTGGTGCAGTTCATTAGAAGCAGATCGTGGGGATGGGGGGGGAGGTGAACATGACAGAGAAAATAACACTGAAAAAATAGCTAACTTTTACTAATACCATAAATTTACAGCTAATCTGACACTGTTTGTTTTCAAATAATATTGCATTAGTGCAATGTTATCTAATTGGTACTATTCAGGTCAAAAAATGATTTCTTCAAAATGTCACATATATTTGTCTCTTTCTTTATTGCCCGGTGCTGCATTGACATCGTGCACCAGAAGCCATGAGCTTATTCAGTGTGAGCAGGAGCACACAGGTGACCGGTTGCTTGCGCTATAACAAGCTTGACCTAGCGGTGATCAACGCACATGTACTATACAAGGCATGCATGGGTTCACTGAGAAAAGAAGAGTGTTCATGGCTTACCTTGCAGAGGAACATCGTCATTGCCTCTTACAATAAAAGGCGATGGATAAAGCAAAGGAGGATCCAACATCGAAAAGCTTCTGTTCCAAGACTGCCGCTTCCCCCAGCCCCTTCAATGTAATAGGAACCATAGCACAGAGAGAAGTGTGTACATTGCAACAGGTACACATGTCAAAAATGCATGGAGGATGGCCCTTGGGTGTGTGGGAATTGTAAACATTTAAATCTGATGATTGTATATAGCGCGGAACTGACCTCTCTGTACTATTCTTTCCTATGCATGCCCTGGGGTACAAAAGAAACACCACCATGCACTAAAATGTGGAGACTGACCAAGATCGGGGGTGGGGTGAACCACGGTCACTGATTACAATGGCAGTAAGGGATGCAAATGAATATTATGAATAATTTGCATCTGTGAAACAATGTTTTCCAAAATGTACTATATAGGTCATAAAATTAGCTATTCCAAATATATATACCTATGTCTCTGTTTTTTTGTCAGTGCGGCTTTGACATCATGGACCATAAGGTGCATACTAATCTATACTAATAAAAGGCAAAGCCCTCACTGACTCACTCACTCACTCACTCACTGACTCATCACTAATTCTCCAACTTCCTTACAGCTTACTTACAAAAGTTGGGCAGGTTTCACTTCGAAATTCTACGCGTAAATTCTACGCATAATGGTCATAACTGGAACCTATTTTTTGGTCCATATACTATAACAGACGTCTGCTCGATGGCCGTGGGAGGCGGAGTTAAGTGTGTACATTGCTTCTTACAGGAAAAGGCGATGGAAAAAGTGCACTTGAATAAAAGTGCACTTTTGTTATACTTTTACAGCAATATATGTTCCTGTGTTTGAACGACATGGGCAGATGGGGAGTGTCTGATGATTGCATATAGCGCTGAAGTTACTGCTTTTTACCATTCTTTCCTCTGCATGTCCTGGAGTACAAAAGAAACAGCATACAGCAACATGCAGGGACTGGCAGGAACACTCAATAAAACTGAAAAAAAAGAAAAGCAAGTGGCGGTGAGATCTGAAGAAGGCAGCTTCAGCCAGCGTTTGTGTGTCAGAACCCGGGGAGGGTTCGTTAGTATGCATCGTGGTACACTGCAGAGCTATAGCGCGTCTTTAGTGAAAACAGCCGTGTCAGATGGGGTTGTATGGATTGATTCTGAACGCGACTGAGAGAATGAAAAGTGAATAAAAAAAGCTAACCTTCACAAGGATCATAAATTGCACCGGCTGTTACAGACTGAAATCAAATGTATGCTTTTATTCTAAAATAGTAAGACTTAGAGCAGTTTACTTCTCAAAATGGAGGGGCGCAGGATCGAACTCGTGACCTCTTGATTCCCAAGCGGGGGCTGATTCTATTGAACCACAGAGGCAGTTACAATAAACTGCTGTCAATGTCACATGTTAAGGCGGCTTTTTGTTTCTGCAGTTATATTTTTGAATAAAAGCGCAATTGTGTTATTCTTGTGAAAATGTTTCTTTGCTATTTGGACTTCAGGCTTCATACACTATATAGTTTATGCCTACATTTTGTCATCTACTACTAGAATATAAAAAACGTTTCTGTTTTAACAATGTGTTGACACAGATTACTGTAGAAACGGAACAGACATGAAATGCGTGTGTTCCAAACAACGATCTATTATTTCCACTCTAAAACTCCACTTCACTCCCAGATACTCAATCAAGCTGAAGTTCGTGCATGTTCTAAATTGGTGGGGGGATAGAATAGCCGGCTGCTCCAAGCTTCTTTTTATCAGCACATTTAGAAGACAAAGGACGCTGGCGGAGTGTTGTGAAGGGATTTAAGAAGCAGTTTAAGGTGGGACGGAATTACGAGTTTTTTCGTAGGCTCTGGTAATTCTAGTGTTAACACACTACTTCTCCGCTGTGAAGCGCGGGTATTTTGCTAGTTCACAAATATACTGTACTGCACTCATATTGCAAAAAGGGCACCTAGCAAGATTGAAGCTGCTTTTCTTAACCGTAAGCAGTGAAATTCCATTAATACACAAGTCATCCAAGATGTGCCTGACAAATGTCATGTCTCCATGGCTTCACTCAAACCATGATTCATTTATTTTGAGACAAAGTAGCTTTGACAGACGTGAAATTGTTTTACATGGTGAAGTAACCTGCTGAACTCTCAGTGTTTCATATGACCTGACCTATTCATTATAACAGCAATCATGTCATTACATGTGCCAGGTGACAGTGGCTTCCGTCACAGACAATTTTGCCCTACACCTTTCCTGAACCTCAGAGCACAGAGGAGAGGCACTCTAACTACAAGTATGACCTTTCACTCTCAGATGAAGAGCAAAGCCAGATATTCTTGAATGCAGGTGGTGGGGTCTTAAAGGTTGAGGAGGAAGAGGCTGATTTACCAGCCCATGAAGTTCTGCAGCATCATGATTGCATACAGAGGGTACAGATTAGCAGGATACATATGTGAATGTTTTCAGGGTGGCAGTTAAAGGAGTGTTTACATATACATATTTAAAAAAGTGACTATGATTTACAAAAAGTACATTTTGTAGTAATATGCATACATCCGTTTATAAATCTTATAAATATTTTTTTCTGGACGTACACATTTTCAGTTTTTTTTTTTTTGTGTGTGCACATATATTCATGCTCAATTCCATGCAAAATTTTATAAATGTCCCCCTTGGTCTGGTGTGTGGGTCTTTTAAATGCCATGTCTCCATTTCACAGTGATTTAGAGGTAAAAGATCACTGCAGACCATTGATATCACATCATGGTAGAATCACAGTTTAGGGCTTTTTTGCTTCTGCAGGACCAGGACAGGATGCCATCATCAATGTAGCACTGAATTAAAAATTGTTATAAAGAAATCTGATAGGAGATGTTATGATAATGAAAGCTTGAACTTAGGTAATGAAAAAGACAATCACCTGAAACAAAAGAAGAAGTCGACAAGAGAAAGGCTTAAACAGAAAAAAGCTGGTGTTCCAGACCGGCCAATCAGAAGAGCTGAGGATTCATTGGCTTTACCTAAAGTCAGCTGATCATTGAAGGAATCCCTGAGACATCAAGGAACTGAAAACTTTGGAAACGATGAATAAACAAGAAATTGAACCCTGAGTAGCAGCTGCAGGAAATGTTTGGTGGAAGTCATTGCAGCTAAAGGAGGATCAGAAAGTTTCTAAAGACAGGGGGTCACAAACTGGACTGTTCCCATGTTTAAACAATGTATTCAGGAATGACAAGGGTCTCATTATTTGTTATTAGTTTAAGACGACTGTGCTTGTCTGTTTTATGGACTTAATTGAAGATCAGACCACAGAATTAGGAGGAATTATTGCAGAAATAAAATAAATTCCAAAGGGTTCACAAACTTTCTTTTTACCAAAGACAGGCTTAGAGTGTTTGCATAATGTTACAAACAATAATTGAAGAAGTGCAGATTCCTAAACCCTGTAAAATGTAGTGAAATTGCAGTGTTTAATATAGTTTTAACGTCTGTCTAAGTTTCTTTAAAAAAAAGCACAAGACAACACTTTCAGGCCCATAACCCTGACCAGAAAACGTACACTGACTGTTGTTTTTCACTTACTTGTTTTAGATGACGTCTTAGGTGGTGGCTGACCTTCCTCAGTTCTAGGAGATGAAAGTCCTTCAGTCGTCTTTGTATCAGACTGTAATGATTCATATTTTACATTGATAGAAGACTCCAGAGATGAAGAGTGTCTGCTATGAGAATAGACTAACCCGGTCACTACTCCATCTTGATCTCCGTAATGAAGGGCATCTTCGTTGTCACTCTCAGTGCTGACACACTCCTCTTCATTCTCCTCTTTAATACTCACTGACCCCAGATCACAGACCTCTTCCTTAATGTCCAGACTCTCCTGTTTGGGGTGGACACTCTCCCACTCACAGTCCTCCTCCTTAACATTTATGGTCCCCTCCTCCATGATATTCAGGTCAGCCTCACACGCCTCCTCTTTCACATCCATTTAAACGTTACAGTAAATGGCAGAGTTTTATCTCTCTGTGGAAAAAAACAGGAATTGATCACATTAAAACTGCATCATTCAGATCTGAGGACATTTGATTTTTATAACATCCTGTTAGTTAAAGGTGATGTCAAGTCAGACAGTTCATAGCAATCAGACAGTAACTCATCACTTTTCATGTAACATTACGTGTAAAATGAGTTTAGGAATGAAAGGAGGGCCCAACAGGCTAGAAGAAGAAGGAGGCCATCTTGCACAGTTGTGTATCAACAGTATTCACTACTCTGATTGAACATTCAATACTGTTAGGGTCCCAGAATTGTGTTAATAGTTAATGTTAAGTAAGGTTTATACAAGTTAGGCCTCAGGATTATGTTAAAAAACAGAAGCATATGAAGGAGGAACTTAAAATCGCTGGTCAACTTGTCTAATGTGAAATTGCCCCAAGCTTACAAAATCCAAAACCATTTTTCAAGTCATAGCCTTCATTTACATAATCTTAGCGAGATGGAGGCAGTTGCCGGTGTGTCCCTGTAAAGATGGCCGCCTAATGCGAGACACCCAATGTCTGACTTCAACTAGCCTGCAACTTGCTAAGATACATTTAAACAGGTTTTATTTTATTTTTAGTCTTGGGGGCAGACTGTGTGTGCAGGAGAGCAGACAACCAGTGAATGTTTCCCTGAAGTAGAAGGCATAGAGTTAAGTGAAGAGGAATAAGAAACTGCAGGTTGTGAACCTAACAAAAATAAGAGATGCTCCTCTTTCTGTTTCATGTTTCAGATAGCAAAACAAAAGGGGAAAAAATAAAATAAAGGGTGAAGATTGCTTCTGAAGAGCGACAGCCATTAACCCTTTGTACACCACAGGCGTCATCAGCAGCATGCTATTGGCTGTTAGAAACAGGGCTGAGCACAACTCCGCTGAATGGTCGGCACACAACAATTGTTTAAATTAACTTGGCCAGGTGATGAGATCAGTGACTGTACTTGGCAAATCTGACATGCTCCAGGACAAAAATGTTCTTCAAAACAACTGTCACTTTCAACAACTTTAAAACAAGTTTCAAGTTTATCAGCTTCATCTTGTTTAAGTGCACTCCGCACACATCACAAATATTTTAGTAATTAACACTGTAATTAACTCCTATTAAACAGCAGCAGCACCCAGTATTGTGAGATTGGTGTGATGAAAGGCCTTGTGTGCCCGAGTCTTTCTTAACGCTCCACCCTGACGGACCAGTTTGCTATGGGTAACCCTAAAAGGGGGGGGCAGAGTAAAAGCGGCTAATTATTCACCTTCATGAATATTCTGATTAAATGAAGGTGGGTCTTGGCCAGAAGAGGGATGCCAGTCCTGACAGTGGTGTTCACCTAAGAGTGGCACATGGGGTGACCCACACAGCTTGGTTGGGTCTGTATGATAAAGTCTCATGTATAAGTAGCCAAATGGACCTTAACTTCCACCTCACCACTGTGGTCCAGCGCAAAACAAATGCAAACAGAAGTTATTGGGGTACAGGAAGAAAACCAGAGTACCTGTACAGGACAGGAGCCAGCTATAGACCACCATAGGGGACACTCACATTCAAGTCCACAACCACACCAAGACAAGTTAGATTTCCCAGGACACTAAACCTGAGCATCTTTAGAGATGGAGAAAATTAGAATAAAAGAGCAGACATGGAAACAGCATAGAGACTTAAAAAAAACAGGCTGAGATTCAAATTCATTCTGACAGAACTGTAAGGCGGTAACACAAACCACAAATCTCTATTAACTTCTCTAATACTCTCTAACAGAGATTACTGAAACATGGGAGTTTGTCATATTTGATACAGGTTAAATGGGGAAAAAAGACACACATTTAAGTGTCCATTAAAGGCAGTTTTGTTAAGATGTTAATAACTTGCATTCCATATAAGCTACGATAATGTGAACAGCTTGCTAAGATGTTTATGTACTGCGGCTTAAATCGCAGGCATTTAGTAGGTAAGTATTTTTGTTATTAATGTGTCCACAACTCTCCAAAGAACTGACTGAGTTATAGCGTGAAAGTATGTGATTATGGTATTTATTACAAGTAACTGTTAGTCTCCTCATAATCAAAACCTGTTGAATGTCTTTTTTTCCTCTATTCCAAACCCCATTTTTCGAGCACTTGTTTCGTGGTAATCAAAGTTTGCACAATTTGCAACTGAATTTATAAATTACATAGAGTGATAAATTATCTGAAGACACAGAGACGTGCAGTTGCTTGTGTAAGTTTAAAAAAATCTTTAACGAAGATCTTACATTCGGTGCACTTTTTAAAATACCTGTGTGTATAGAGTATCGCCAGTTTCAATATAAAGGTACCTTCTGGGTAAAAAAAAAAAGTTTCAGAATAGGTAACTTATGATGCTACAAAAATGCAATTGTAAGGCAGAAGATGGGGAAACCTAAAGAAGACTACAAGCCGTATTGTTTCTGCGTTAAGTTGTTGAACTGATATTTTATGTAATATATTTTTCTGATTCATGGCACATATAAATATCGTTATTTCTAAGAGGTATACATTATTTTCTATCATAATTTTTAATATATTCTCTTAGTATACTATTTTGTATGGATTGCAGGTGGCAGCCTGTATTAACAGATAATTTGTAAACTAGCTTAAAAATCAGATATATCTCTAAGTTATGTAATTATGTCATTATGGTTAAGATAAATTATTTGGAAATCACAAGTAAAATTAATTTTGTCATTTGTTCACTATTTTTAGACAAACATATTATACATTCATGCATAATACAGTAAAAATGTTGTGTTTTTGTGTTTAAATTTATGACAGGTAATCACCAGTAAATATATATTTTTAGCTGCACTTGATACTACATGCCTAAAACTACGTATTTACTTTTAATCATTAACGCAGCTCTATTTGCAATTCTTGTTGGTGTGAAACGAGGTGGTATTGTAAATGCTCCAGTTACTCAAAGGCAGATCTGCTTAAGCACTACTGATGTCTTCATAGCAATTTTGTACATGGTCAGATTTGTGAAGTAGCAGAAGCAAAGCACTCATGTTTAAAGGAGCCAGGCCCTTCATCTGGTTATTATGGTTGGCACACCAGCTTAAAATATAAAATGGCCAATTACAGGACAAAATTAAGGTCCCTTGGATGCCCTGAGCTGAATTCATTAAGAAGAAGCAGTTGCAGGAAAAGTCTTCAGCAAGAAATATTAAAAAACCCAAGAAGGCTGAAGTGAATTGTCTTCCACCTTATCCAGCAGGGGAAACAAAACAAAGTCTTGAAAAAGAAAGAGAGGGGCTTTTGCGTGAGGTGAGGAAGAAAGATCATTGCATTGTTAACAGCCGAAAAATGGCCAAAACATTTTCTCTCCGCAGGCAGGGAACTGTGAGTGACTTTTCAAGGATTTAAGATTTCAAAGCAAGATGGCCAGCGCTCTTCAATGACACTCAGGTACTGAAAACATATTAAAATAATTTATCTTCTAAAGTATTTTGAATTGTTATAGTTTTTTTTTGTGTAATATGGTGTAGTTTTAGAGCTTGTAAAAAACACCTGTTTGTTATCATTTCAGAATGGCTTGTGTTCTATATGTGCAGATCAGTGAAGAATTCTTAAGAATCACAACAGTCCATCTGGTTGCAAAGTTTATGTCTTCCCTGAATAAATTTACACCAATGCTGATAAGCATTTACCATAATAAGGGAGGTGCTGTACAAAAAGAAATCCAGATGATGCTAGATGTCTTACTTGGGGTAAGAATAATAAGTACATTTTTGTAGAGATATATATTGAATGACCTGGGGCCTCATGTATGAACGGTGCGTACGTACAGAAATGTTGCGTAAGAACGTTTCCACGTTCAAATCGCGATGTTTAAAACCTATACTTGGCATAAAGCCACACACTTTTCCACGGTACCTCATACCTTGTCGTACGCAAGTTCTCCGCTCGGTTTTGCAGACTGGCAGCACCTAGCGTCAAAGCAGTGCTACTGTTCCTGTGTGGTTACCCTTTATTTCTTAGAACCATATTTCTGATGCGGCTTTATAAATACACTGAAACTAACCGCATATTGTTTATTAGTGTAATGCATCTGATTGTATATTACCTGTAACAATATAATGGTCCAGGGAATAGCCATAGTATTCCAAATACCATAACTGCTTTAGCATTGTTATTCTCACTGTACCATCTACTTCTTCTTCTTTTTTCAGCTGCTCCCTTTAAGGGTTGCCACAGCGGATCATCTTTTTCTATATTACTCTCACTGCACCACTCGGAGTATTTATATCACTGTATCTGAGTGGGGAATCACAACAGCAGCTGATCGGAAAGAGAATTATCGGTATACAGCATCAAGCACACACTGCCAAAGCCACAGTAAAACGTTTCAAAGCCTTTCCTGTACAGACCTCGCGGTTCAGAAACAGTTTCATCCCAAGAACTATAAACGCACTCAATCAATTGCTCCTTGTAGAACTGTTTGTACTTATAAGTACAGTCACCTCACTGCAAACTTGCACTACAGCTATAATATTGCACAACCTGCGCCACTTTATAAAGCCCGTACTTACATATGATGACGATATCATTTTTAAGATGAAACGCAGCAAAATATGTTGATATTATACAGATAAAACTTTAACTTCATTTAAATAATCTGTATTGTTAATAATTAAACATGTGAGGACACGGTGCTGCAGCACTAGCAAGTTCACGTATTGTTCCTGCCTTGTGGTGTATATTTGCTGAGGCTGGCGCAACACTGGAAGGATAGATGGATAGAATTATTAAACACGTACTATGAAGATATTTCAATGTTCCTTAAAAGTTTTGAAGAATCGTCGTTGTAAGCTTACAGATGGCTTAACGTCTATTACAGGGCTGATTGTGTGGCGATTGGGTATTTGGGGAAAGAAAAGTAAGGACAGGAATTGAAGGTTAGTACGTTTGAAAGAGACAGTACTACTACAATAAAGTATTTCATCGAAGGTCGCGCATGGCGCAGCAGCATCTTGTGTGAGACATGACCGATTACTGCGCCATTGTGTTCCCATGTCTAATAATATGCTTTCATTCCAATCATCATAAAAATGATATCACGTATACATCTCAGTATTTTAATTATTCAGAGAGCTGTAAAATCTCGAATGTAGTGGATTCTGTGTCCTGTCGGAGAAAGAGAAAGAATGGAAGCACGTAGTGATTCACACACACAGAGCACATAGAAGATCAAATACAAAACAAAGCATTTAATGTGCTACTTTAGTTACGATGGGATTTGAGAAACTAGTAAATTAAATGAATTTAAGATGAAGTTTATGATGTTCTACTTTAATGACAAAATAAACTATGTGATTAAAGTGGAAATTTCGAGATTAAAGTTGACATTTCGTGCTTTTTTCCCCACTGTGTGCCTATTTTTTTTTGTCTGTACCCTAATAAGCTCAGACGGTGGGCTACAACTCGCCTTTTCACGGCGACTTTGATATGTGACAACTTCTTTTTTATTTCGGGCACTGTGCGAATTTGTGAACTTGAGCCATCGAGTTTCTCCAACATACTATGCCAGTCGATCGGCTTCCTTTTGTTCTTTATACCACTGTTTAAATCAACAAATAGTAAAAAAGCTTAACTATATGAACTAAAAACAATATCTGGAAAACCTATATTAAACTTGGAATACAGTTATAGTTAAAGGAAAGGAAATAAATATGGCAGCCTCCATATTCCTCTGACCTCGGGTTCCCTTTCAAGTGTCTCTAGTCCTGCAAAAAACATTTACCTAATTATCAGTGAGAGTTAAGGCCCCCAAATATGCAGCGATCCATGGCCGATTTTGCCACCGACCGATGTGCGTGTACAATCGCGGCAATTGATTGGCGGCCGCAGATTGCGGGTGTCCACATCGACGGGCAGATCCAGCTTGCCGAAAATCTCGACCACCGCCCCCATCCAAAGTAATGTGACGCCTCTGTCTGCTGCAGTGGCTGTCTCCTCTGTCAGCCAGCCAGAAGTTTAGTGCATTGTGTCACTCACCGGCCAGCTGATCAGCAGAACGAGCCTCTGCTGGAGACAGGTAGGGGGATCAGTGTTCTCGGCTCCTTCACTAGCGCATAGCGAAGGGAAGCCGACGGAGCTGAGAACACACCAGATGATTTTTCAGGCGTTTGACGCGTGATGACTCGTTGAACGGCCGAAAAATCGGCAGTGCATCTGTAAAATGTATGGGGGGCTTTAGGCTAGGTTCTACAGTTCCCTGTAACAGTGGAACACGACACAATGGAAAGCGGTGCCGCACCTTACCTGTGCATTACATCCCATATAGTGACGCATACAGTCAATGAAAAGCATGCTTCATGGTTACTTGACATGTTCATTTTGTGGTAACATTATGCACTGCATGCATTGGGCTTCTCCTCCTTGAACCGTCACCTTATCGTGGTGGAGGTGTTTGCGTGTCCCAATGATCCTAGGAGCTATGTTGTCCGGGGCTTTATGCCCTGGTAGGGCCACACCAAGGCAAACTGGTCCTAGGTGAGGGATGAGACAAAGAGCGGTTCAACAAACCTCCAATGAAGAGCAAAAACTTGGACAATGTTTTCCCTTGCCGGGCGGTCACCGGGCCCCCTCTGGAGCCAGGCCTGGAGGTGGGGCTCGATGGCGCGCCTGGTGGCGGGCCTGCACCCATGGGGCTCGGCCGGGCACAGCCCGAAGAGGTAACGTGGGTCCTCCTCCCCATGGGCTCACCACCTATGGGAGGGGCCAAGGAGGTTGGGTGCAGTGTGAGTTGGGTGGTGGCGGGCGGGGACCTTGGCGGTCTGATCCTCGGCTACAGAAACTGGCTCTTGGGGCGTGGAATGTCACCTCTCTGAAGGGAAGGAGCCTGAGCTAGTGCGCGAGGTCGAGAGGTTCGGCTAGATATAGTCGGACTCACCTCGACGCACAGCTTGGACTCTGGAACCAATCTTCTTGAGAGGGGCTGGACTCTCTACCACTCTGGAGTTGCCCCGGTGAGAGCGCCGAGCAGGTGTGGGCATACTTATTGCCCCGACTTGGAGCCTGTGCATTGGGGTTTACCCGGTGGGCGAGAGGGTGGCCTCCCTCCGCCGGGTGGGGGAAGGGTCCTGACTGTTGTTTGTGCGTATGCCCGAACAGCAGTTTGGAGTATCCACCCTTTTGGAGTCTCTGGAGGGTTGCTAGAGGGCATACCTTCTGGGGATTCCCTCGTTTTGCTGGGAGACTTCAATGCTCACGTGGGCAATGACAGTGAGACCTGGAAGGCGTGATTGGGAGGAATGGCCCCGATCTGAACCCGAGCGTGTTTTGTTATTGGACTTCTGTGCTCGTCATGGATTGTCCATAACGAACACCATGTTCAAGCATAAGGGTGTTCATATGTGCACTTGGCACCAGGACACCCTAGGCCTCAGGTCGATGATCGACTTTGTGGTGGTGTCGTGGGACTTGCGGCCATATGTCTTGGACACTTTCGGGTGAAGAGAGGGGCGAGCTGTCAACTGATCACCACCTGGTGGTGAGTTGGCTTCGATGGTGGGGAAGATGCGGTCAGACCTGGTAGGCCCAAGCGTGTTGTGAGGGTCTGCTGGGAACGGCTGGCAGAGTCCCCTGTCAGAAGTAGCTTCAACTCCCACCTCCGCAGAACTTCAACCCGTCCGAGGGAGGTGGGGACATTGAGTCGAATGGGCCATGTTCCGTGCCTCTATTGTTGAGGGGCTGACCGGAGCTGTGGCCGCAAGGTGGTGGTGCCTGTCGTGGCGGCAATCCCGAACCCGTTGGTGGACACCGCGGTGAGGGATGCCGTCAAGCTGAAGAAGGAGTCCTATAGGACTTTTTTGTCCTGTGGGTCTCTGGAGGCAGCTGATAGGTACCGGCAGGCCAAGCGGAGCGGCTTCGGTTGTTGCTGAGGCAAAACTTCGGGCATGGGAGGAGTTTGGAGGCCATGGAGAGCGACTTTGGACGGCCGAGGAGATTCTGGTCCACCGTCCGGCGTCTCAGGAGGGAAGCAGTGCAGTGTCAACACCGTATATGGTGGGGATGGTGCGCTGCTGACCTCGACTTCGGGCGTTATGGGTCGGTGGGGGGAGTACTTGAAGACCTCCTCAATCCCACTAACATGCCTTCCAATGAGGAAGCAGAGCCTGGGGACTCTGAGGTGGGCTCTCCCATCTCTGGGACTGAAGTCACCGAGGTGGTCAAAAACTCCTTGGTGGCAGGGCCCGGGGTGGATGAGATCGCCGGAGTTCCTTAAGGCTCTGGATGTTGTAGGACTGTCTTGGTTGACACGTCTCTGCAACATCGCATGGACATCGGGACAGTGCCTCTGGATTGGCAGACCGGGGTGGTGGTCCCCTCTTTAAAAGGGGACGGAGGGTGTGTTCCAACTATAGAGGGATCACACTCCTCAGCCTCCCTGGAAAAGTCTATTCAGGGGTTCTGGAGAGGAGGGTCCGTCGGATAGTCGAACCTCGGATTCAGGAGGAACAGTGTGGTTTTCGTCCTGGTCGCGGAACAGTGGACCAGCTCTTCACCCTTAGCAGAGTCCTGGAGGGTGCATGGGAGTTTGCCCGACCGGTCTACATGTGTTTTGTGGACTTGGAAAAGGCATTCGACCGTGTCCCTCGGGGAATCCTGTGGGGGGTGCTCTGGGAGTATGGGGTACGGACCCCTGATAAGAGCTGTTCGGTCTCTGTACAACCGTGTCAGAGCTTGGTCCGCATTGCGGCAGTAAGTCGAGCCCGTTTCCAGTGAGAGTTGGACTCCGCCAGGGCTGCCCTTTGTCACCGATTCTGTTCATAACTTTTATGGACAGAATTTCTAAGCGCAACCAGGGTGTTGAAGGGGTCGGTTTGGTGGACTCAGGATTGGGTCACTGCTTTTTGCAGATGATGTTGTCCTGTTTGCTTCATCAGGCCGTGATCTTCAGCTCTCTCTGGATCGGTTCGCAGCTGAGTGTGAAGCGGCTGGGATGAGAATCAGCACCTCCAAATCCGAGCATGGTCCTCAGCCGGAAAAGGGTGGAGTGCCCTCTCAGGGTTGGGGGAGAGATCCTGCCCCAAGTGGAGGAGTTCAAGTATCTCGGGGTCTTGTTCACGAGTGAGGGAAGAATGGGCGTGAGATCGACAGGCGGATCGGTGCGGCATCCGCAGTGATGCGGCTCTGCATCGGTCTGTCGTGGTGAAAAGGAGCTGAGCCGTAAGGCAAAGCTCTCAATTTACCAGTCGATCTACGCTCCTACCCTCACCTATGGTCATGAGCTATGGGTAGTGACCGAAAGAGCGAGATCGCGAATACAAGCGGCTGAAATGAGTTTCCTCCGCAGGGTGTCTGGGCTTTCCCTTAAAGATAGGGTGAGAAGCTCAGTCATCCGGGAGGGGCTCAGAGTAGAGCCGCTGCTCCTCCGCATCGAGAGGAGTCAGATGAGGTGGCTCGGGCATCTGATCAGGATGCCTCCTGGGCGCCTCCCTGGTGAGGTGTTCGGCACGTCCAACGGGAGGAGGCCCGGGAAGACCCAGGACACGCTGGAGGGACTATGTCTCCGGCTGGCCTGGGAACATGGGATTCTCCCGAAGATCTGGAAGAAGTGGCCGGGGAGAGGGAAGTCTGGGCCTCTCTGCTTAAGCTGCTGCCCCCGCGACCCGACCTCGGATAAGCGGAAGAGGATGGATGGATGGATGGATGCATTGGGCTTTATTCTTACAGCAGAGAAGTAGTTCATTATGACTGTTTGTGAATTGGGACATTTCAACTTACTTTTTTAATTCCCATTTAAATTTAGTAGGAGTCGGAGTCGGTTAACTTTTTGCCGACTCCGACTCCAGGTACCCAAAATTGTCTCCGACTCCGACTCCTCGACTCCGACTCCACAGCCCTGGTGGTAAGTGGATCAGTTTTCATTTTTTTCTTATTCTGTTTGCGGAGATAAAGCGTGTTT